>NC_041348.1:28581919-28771919 GCF_004354835.1 Perca flavescens
TGTTATTTTTAACACATCTGTCCTGAGAGTGTAGGCATACAGACAAGACAGCGTGACTCAGGTAACAAACTATCCGAAATGCAATCTTACAATGTATTTATGTATTCCTTCTCTTCTGTCCTTATTTGAGTCTTTGTTTATTTCAGTTTATCTTGCTTTATTTCATTCCCTCTTCTGCTTGTTGGTGTGTGTGTGTGTGTGTGTGTGTGTGTGTGTGTGTGTGTGTGTGTGCGTGCCTGCCTGCCTGCGTGCCGTTTGTCCCGACCTGACTCGGGTTGGTCTGTGGGTGAGCAAGGGACAGGCTGGTCACTGACATGCTGTTGCCCAGTATTATGACTTATTTGTCACTGCCAGTCACCACTCTACTGTATGTTATCATATCATTGTGAAATGCAAATAAAAAGAGAGAAAGTGGGACTCCAAGTCAAGGGCAGAAAAGGGCTATTCTTACAAAATAGAAGTAGCCTAGCAAACAACACAGCAGATAACAAGAATAACATAGATGCTGCATTTGGATCAGTTTGACTGCTGTGCCGTTTCCAGTTGTTGACTTAAACCTTGTCTTAGGTCAGCTTAGAACATCTGAGACAGACCATTTATTTTAGACTTATAACTAAATCAATGTATGCACCATGGAAATATTCAACAGGTACTCATCCTCAAATAATACATAAGTAAAAAAAAAAAAAAAGTCAAGGTTCCAAAGTGTAAAAACTATGGATAGACTCTGGCTATAGCTTTTATTATGCAGTGATTAACAACATTTATGGAGAACAAACTGCACAACTTCTGCAGTGGCTTGATGCGTGGGTCTCCTTTACGTTATGATATTGGCCTACTGTAAGTTACTGACGCCCACAGATACAAATGGAATATTTTTTTTTTTACTTTATTAAAGGAAGGACAACCACTTCATGGTTGATGGGAAGACAAGACAGGGGTAAAACTTTGTCTGGGACTACTGAGGTCAGGTCAGGAAAGCATAAATGATTTGCATTTGAAGAAAACTTTGAACAGGCTTTTGTCATCCTTTTAAGATATTTACGCTCCACAAAACAGGGAAGTCATTCTGCTGAGTGACCAATTACCAGGAAGTGAATCATCAACAGTCACTACTGGTCAACCAGGTTCCTGTGTAGACGCACACACACGCACAAAGCTCTCTGTAAGCAGCTGAAGTCACAATTATTTGCAGAAGAAAGCACAGACTATTCAAAAAGTTAATTTCACCATGAAAATCAACCCACAAATGCTTAAAAATGCTCTTTAGATATAGTGGTCTATCACTGTCAACGTTTAGTCACCTTTAGTATTTCGTCAAAGCTACTTTATGGTCACATTGAAATACAATATTTAGCATGGATTATCTTTGGAATCTGCATTTTCTTATAGATTGTCTTCGATGTCAGTGTTATTTCACTCACCAGTAAGAAGATTCAACACAGTCCCTGTTCTCAGATGCATTGCCAAATATGGTAGCATAACTTTGGCTAAAAATAAATCAGTGTTAAAAAGATGAAGGCAACCAATTCACTTATCACATACAACTGTAGGAGGACCGTGATAAAGATTAAAGTCTCAGTGAGTTGATTTTCATACATGAGATTAGAAGCTGTGATGAACTCCAAACGCTTGTGAATGTTTTAGAAAATGGGATTGGCATTTAACGAGCTGAAACATGCAACAGCGCAGGTATAACCCGTTAAAATGATGCAGCGTTGATCTCTTTAATCAGTTGTGTGGGAGCAAGATCCAGACGAGTTCAGGCTTGAATCTCAAAGATGAGGCAGGAAGAAATGCTGTCAAGTGAGTCTGACTTTTATTTCATTCATGAATTACTGACTAGCTAGCTAAACACTGCAGACAACATCAATTTGAATCTTTTTACTGGCTATCGCAGCAGTGTTAATGCAATATGACACGAAATTACAACATAATACAATACCTCAACTGCCAAAATTACATAAAACATCAGTATGCCCCATACGATGCTAAATCCCATTTTTGGATGCTAAATTATGTTCACAAAAAAAGTGCAAATTAAAATGTATGTTGCAGCAAGTACGTTAGAGTACAAATAATATAGAATTATTTGTTGTTGCAAAACTGAACATCTGGACTTTAAATATTTGAAAAACTGAAACACAATAAGGACTGTAATGATCGACAGCCTTTCTTCTTTGTCAAAACCATCTGTTTTGTAGCGACAAAGTTGCAATCCATAGCAATAAAAACATATTTTTGTGATAAGGAACAACCAAGCTGCCAATTCTGTTTAATGGGTTTTGTTTTTAAAAATCATAAACCAGCTAAGTAATAGAACACCAAGTCGTACCAACAGTGTGCAGTATAATACAACAAGCAGCTCCAACAGGGGACCCCAAACTTCCCTTCACGAGCCACATCAGCCAACTCTGACTGGGGGATCCCGAGGTGTTCCCAGGCCAGGGTGGACATATAATCTCTCCACCTAGTCCTGGGTCTTCCTCAGGCCTACTACCAGCTGGACGTGCCTGGAAAAACCCCCCTAGGGAGGCGCCCGGGGGGCATCCTTACCAGATGCTCAGCAAAGCCAGTACAACACAAACTAGAAAAATCACAAATCCAACTTTCCACTCCCTAACAGACAGAAAACACTCTGACGGCAGGATCTCTGAACAGGTCATTGTGAGAAGTCCCATTTCCTCTGATTTATTTGGGGTTTCGGACATTGCTGTAGAGACTGCTGGGATCCTCGTCTGCTTCTGTCGTCTGACTTTTGACTGTAGAATACATCACCTCCTCCTTTTTGACCTGTATGACACAAACAGGAGGTGTTACATGATTCACGCTAGGAACTACAATATGATCTATATTTACCAAACCTTATGGTGAGCTCTCTATTTTCTGGTATGTCATTTGCTTTCTTTCAGTATATGGAAAAAGGTTTCAGGCTTGGAAATGAAAAGATACTCTCCACTGCCAAAAGTGTATCCCTTGTGTTGTCTTCCCGTTGACCACTTGTTGTCCTCCCGGGTTAACCCTGTTTTAGACGCTTTTCTTCAAGATTTCTGTCGCTTTTTTTTTTTTCTTTCCCTACCACCAGATTCACCATTAACATCAACTTATTGGCACTAGTTTAACATTTCTTTTTTTTTTCTTTTTTTTTTATTCATAGTCAATGAACCTAATTTCTATGAAATTATACCTAATTTGTGAGGTAAAAAAGCTGAAAGTGTGAATTATTTCGACAAATAGTTAAAGCGGCCATATTCTGCTCATTTTCAGGTTCATAATTGTAATTTGAGATTGTATCAGAATAGGTTTACATGGTTTAATTTTCAAAAAAAACACCATATTTTTGTTGTACTGCACATTGCTGCAGCTCCTCTTTTCACCCTGTGTCAGGTCTCTGTTTTAGCTACAGAGTGAGACCTCTCAACTTCTGTAAGATCTTCGTTGTCAGTCGCACATAACGCCCGCTCTTCTTAAGGAGACAGAAAAAGGCCCATTTCAACCCAACAGTCCTCACCACCGTCTACAGGGGAACCATTGAGAGTGCAAAAAAAAAAAAAAAAAAAGAAAATATATACAACAATATCTGCTTACAAAACTAAATAACAAGAAGAAAACTTACAATTAAAATAAAATGAAAACAATAACAAACAGAATAAAGAAATATCTTGAAAACAAAGTTATATATTACAATATATTAGAAAAGGAGGGCTGAGGCCTGAGGAGGGCGGTGAGGTCAGCTGGGAGGACCATTGGGGCAACGCTGCCACCTATGGAGAACCTGGCCAAACAACGCAGCCTTTCAAGGGCAAAAATCATCAAGGACTCTACACACACCCCGCCACAGTCTGTTTCTCTCTCCTGCCCTCAGGCAGGCGGTATCACATCCTAAGGAGTAAGTCTGTGCAGTTTCGCGTCAGTTTTTTTTCCAACTGCAATCAGACTGTTAAACAGCACCACACTGTAAATTGAGACAATGTGGAACATATGTATGGGTGTATGCATGCATTTGTGTGTATATATGTGTGTGTGGATATGTATGTGTGCATATGACATATGTATATGTATGGGTATGCGTGGGATATGTTTATACACATGTATTTCTACATCTCTCATATTTTTAATTGCTAGCTATCTTATTTATATATCATATTTTTACTACACCATATTTATTTATCTCTTTATAATTGCAATCTTCTAGCTGCTGATGTTTTTTTTTATGTCTGTTTTTATGGTGGTCCTATGCAACGTAATTTCATTCTACACTGCACTTCCTGAAGTGTTTTTTGGAATGACAATAAAATAATCTTGAATCTATGCCCTGCTACGTCCTGCTACACCACGTAATGCCATGCAGTGCCCTGCTACGCCATAAACTACTACAACTACTATTTCTAGTCATAGTTTTCCTCACCGCTCGAGGCTTCTGCCTAAATGGAAGGTTTTCCTCGCCACTGTCTCACTAAATGCTTGCTCTTGGGGGGAATTACTGGGATTGTTGGGTCTTTGTAAATTATAGAGTGTGGTCTAGACCTACTCTATCTGTAAAGTGTCTTGAGATAACTCTTGTTATGATTTGATACTATAAATAAAATTGAATTGAATTGAAATTGAAATTGAATAATCATCCAATCATTTTAACAAAGTTGAAATTTTGAACATATCAAACACTTCATTTCCTGCATTCTGGGGAAATTTTCTGCATAAATTTATGGTGCAAATGACTTTATTTATGTAAAGGAAATTATAATTTTTTTTTTTTTTTTTTTTTTTTTTGGGGGAGGTGCACTTGCCAGTTTTGATTATTGGGGGTTGGTACCCCTCCATCCCCCTGTAAATTATGCCTAGGGTTTGCTGTAAGCTGCTATGGCGATGAACAATGGCGGGCTCCAGGAGAGAGGACCTGTTCCCTTTGCAGATATGAAGGGCTCATTCTCAGCTTACAAAAAAAGAGTATACACTAATAAAAACAAAATGAATACAGGGGTTTCCCTAAGGCTTAGGCGCAGCACCCAAGCAGTTTTAGGTACCACCTGAACCAGGGGTGTCAAACTCATTTCAGTTCCTGGGCCACATACCCCTAATTTGACCAGTTAACCACTCCAGAAAGATCAGAAACTTTATCTGCCACTGAGTTTCTTGTCAGCTTGATGTTGGTGAACGCAATTTGCTTCTGCGTTCTGAGGCCATTGTAGGGAAAAAAATAATGATACGGACTCGGGAGAGAGGGGTAATATTCTGAGAAAAAAACTCAGAATTTCTTAGATTAAAGTCTTTAATTTACGGAAAGAGAACTCGGATTAAGTGTGTGATATTAAAGTGGTAAATTTGGAATTGGAATGAATTACTTCTCCGCAATTTTCACACTTTTCAAAGTCATCCAGTGGGCCCGACTGGACCCTTTGGTGGGCCAATTTTGGTCCACGGTCCTTATGTTTGACACCCCTGACCTAAACCAAATGAATGTAAAATCAATGTAAGGATCAAAACAAACTAAATAACTTTCTAAGATGTAATGAATGTAGGTGTTTCTCCAGTGGACTTCTTTAGCAAGTTTTGTCTTTAAGCTTTTTGAGTATTATTATTATGTGATTATGTGAAATTGCATTTTTTTTTCTTGAGGGAGGACTCCTAAATCCCCTCCAAATACAGGCACCTAAGTCTTCCACAAACCTAAGAAAAACACTGGAAGATTGTATTCCATTTCTGCCAACAGATCTCCCTAAATCCTACAGTCTGCTCCTTTAAGCCATTACCAAAGTAGAAAATCAATCATAGCTGAATGAATAGAATGTGTCACTCACCTTTTTGCAAGAAGAGGCCTGCTGATTAGCATGGTTTACAGTGACATAGGTCAGATTGCTCTCTGGCTCGCCCTGAGTACAAACAACACAGTGGTTCACAACAAAATACAACTTAACTTTGCCTTTACAGTGAAGACAAAAAGACCTTCTACATCCTTGTTGTTGTAATACAGCTTCTGGCCTCCAGTGGCAGCAGTGAGCACATATATTCATTGTTTCCATGGGCCATTTTTGGATTTTACATTAACTTAATTGGGTTTAGTGGAATAAATCTGATCTTCTCAGTTTAAGTAAGTATTCAGTATCCGTTTGCAATGAAACTTGATGAAAATGACATGCCAGAGATGGTGTCTCATTCTCACATCTATCCAGGACCAGGATATAAAAATGACGGGCAAGAGAGCTATGATATATGCAAACTAAACTCCAAATATGTGGATTTATTTCACAAAAAGGGTGTTATGGTTGTGCATGTGTTTCAGTTTCTTGATTTATTTTGCCTCCCTTGTCATGTCTTGTTTTTACTTCCTGTCTTGTGTTTTCCCGCCTACGTTGTTGTCTGCCCCGCCCTGATGTGTTTCACCTGTTCCTGAGCCCTCGTGTCACCTCTTCCTTGTTTCACCCTCGTTACCTCTTGTATTTAGTCTCTGTGTTGTCTTTGTCTAGTATCAGATCATTGTTCTGTATTGGATTGTGTGATTGTGATTGTGATTTATGATTGTGTGTGTGTGTGTGTGTGTGTGTGTGTGTGTGTGTGTGTGTGTGTGTGTGTGTGGTCTACCCCTTTGTCTCTGTGTTCCTGTTTCTTGTGATTTCTGTTTTTGACTTCCACTACGTTTTGGACTAAGTTTGCCCTCTGTATTCAAGACTCCTTTTGTTTGTATGGATTTTATTGTATTAAATCCGCATTTGGTTCCGACATTTTCTGAATTCCATAACAAAGGAATTGAATATGCCGATTGCAAATATTTCCCTTCAAATGAATTAAGCAGGATTTCACTGGATGAATGTGTATTTCTGCATCATGAGACAAGCCAAAGATTAGTGAACCACTGACGGACATTTGCTGACCTGAGGCTTCTTCTAATGTCTTAATAAACCAAATCGAAGAGAGTGAGGAAATTGAACACACCTCATAGTTTACTGTCCATTTGTCAGTGGCAAATGTTGAAACGGTTAATATCGTATGAGTACATATATTCCTGAAATCTAAATGAAAATGTCTGGAAAGTAGCCCAATCATATTTTCTTGCGTGATTGTGTCATTTAAAAATACATTTTACTCACAGGGTGTTGAGTTGGTTTCAGAACATCTGGAACAAAGGTAACATTTCATGTCTTCAAATATGATCATTACGTACATTAAACACATAATTGTATTCATACTGAGGCAATGGAACACACTTTTTGATTAGCAGGCAGAAGTCTATTGACATTGGGTTTGAGATTTTAAAACAGGAAAAGTGCATATTAATGAATATTTATGTAAATATACAAGAATATAGCTGGTAGCTAATTTACATCTTTAGTCCCTTTGGCAGGTTGATGTTAAAATAACTTTTTTTTAAGTTTCTACACAATAAATCAATAGGAAAACAGTAAAGTTTTGTAAAATATTTTGGTTTTCTTTTGCAACATTTTTCCAAGTTGTCAATTTTTTTCAAATGAAGTTTTTGTTGTTTTTTTCCATCATTTTTGTCACTGTTCTTTTGACGTTCTATTATCACATTTTTCTTCAAATGCTATTAAATTGAATAAAAGTAGTGAAACGATCATTTATTTTACTGGCGAAGAGGGTTGTAGGGAACCATCCACATAATTTCTTTTGACAATTTGGTTGCAAGAAACCCAAATTTCTGATATAGAAACGTTTTGAAAACGGATCAAATTTGACCCGAGGACAACAGGAGGCTTAAGTGTTAAGGTTTAAAGGGTGCTAATGTTATTGCACATCTCCCTATTGCACATGTTTTGTTCACACAGTGTGTGCATGTATTATGGGAAAATAATAAGCATCCATAGCTGTATGAATGTTGCACTATTGCACATTATTAGCATCCATAGATGTATGTATATATGTATGTATGTATGCATACAGGGTCACAGGCCAGGTTGAATTAATTCCAAATGACAGTGGCCATGGTTTAAGCACAATTAAACACGGTCAAGCCGCAGAGAAGTGAATGAAAAGTTATTCTTACATCTGACATTACTGGGCTCAATGTGACCACTTATCATAATACAGATCTTTGATCACATAGTCCAACTTTAGCTCAGGGTGCATTGTTGTTCAAATATCATAAAGTGTATCTTATGTATATCGCATTATGTTTCACTGACCCTCTGTCATGTTGGCTCTCTTCCTGTGTATGATGAGAACAGCGGCGATGACGACCAGCACTACCACCACCCCGACCACACCCCCGATGATGATGTAGATCTGATTAGGATCTGTGGTCAGAGGATGGTTTACCAAAGAAAAGACAAAGAAACGTAAGTCATAACAAAATATGCAATTCGCACCTTTGACAATGTGACCTCTCTTCTTAAAACACACAGACTCATTTCCTGATGACAAGCAATTTACAGGATTTACATGTAAATAATCAGATAGAGTTTTGGGTCAAATTTAGATTTTTTTTTTCAGATTCCTACCGTTGAAGTCAGGTGTGTAGTCAGCCTCTATCTTTACATTCTTCTGCTCATCAACAACCTGGCAGGTGTACTTCCTTTTGTGGCCACTCTGACGCTTCACAGTCAGAAAGGAGACACACTCTGTCTGTTGGAGGACACGGTACCCATCACCTTCACCAAGCAGCTCAGCTCCTGTCTCATCCACCCAGCGGATGCTGTTCTCTAGACAACAATGGTCATGTCTAAACAGAGAGCACTTTAATGTGACGTCACCGTCCCTCTTTGGATCAGCGTCTGGTGGAGATGGAGAGACTGAGAGAAAACAAGTGACGGTAAATGGATTGCATTTATTTATATACCGCTTTTCTAGTCTTAAACACTCAAAGCACTTTACACACTACAGTCCCCATTCACACATAGCTCCTGAGTCACAGCCTCCCCTGATAACTGCTGACTCAGCATAAACATGTTTCCTCTTACAGTCAGCGACTTTACTACAAGATCTGGACCAGTTTCTGTTCTATGTTTCTATTCCTTTTTTTACTGAGTTAATAAAAAGTGTGAAGGTGGACTGAACCAAATGGAATCAAAGCCTTTCAGTGGCATTTCAACAAATGACAGGAAAAGGCTGAGCTCGGCACACATTTTGTCCCCAAAAAAGCATGTCCCAAAAGTGGCATTTCCTTTTGAGTGTTTTATGGAAATAATACTCACTTGTCAGAACACTTAGATATGTATGTACATCTGTATTAGGGTCTCTACCCTGCCGACAGGTGTATTGACCAGCATCCTCAGCAGTGATGTTATTAATGACCAAAGAGCAGTCAGTGTTCACACTCAGCCTGGCAGCTTGGGCTGAGATCTGTCTAACATTTCCATTCCAGACCTCAGTGAGAGTCTCATCTTGAATATGGTTGTAAAGCCATGTAACCATGGAGCATGTTGGGGGGGAGGATGATTCAGTGGTACAGGACAGAACAGCTTCTTGTCCAGGTCTCTTATAGAGAAAGAATTCTCTTCCACTGATACCTGATGGACAGAAAAGAACACTTTTGTTGTTAGTGACAATTAATACACTATACAATGCAAAACACATCAGGGCGGGGCAGACCCTCACAAAGGCGGGAAAACACACAAGGCAGGAAGTCCAACAAGACATGAATTTATATGAGAAAAAATTTAAAATGAATGATTGATGAAAGAACGTGTTTAGTCCAACAGAAATCGACGGCAGTACAATCATTCAAAATCATGTAAAGATTGATGAATTCATTTATTTGGTTTCTTTGAGGCAGAAATAAAACTCTCCAACAAGCTGAAAAATACATCTGACATATTATCAAAGCATATATACCTGTATATCTTAAAAAGCAAATGTTGCCTTCTGTATTACACATCCAATAGACCATTTCATTCAAGTTGTGTCCACATGATGAATGTAATTTCAACATTCACTGTTCTCTTAGCTCTGTTTTTGGTCTCTACCAACTCCTGAGAAAAGTATTGAACCTTGTAGCTGCTAAATGCTCCAGCTAGCTTCTAAATGCTCCCATTAGCTGCTAAATGCTCTAGCTAGCTGCTAAATACTCCCACTAGCTGCTAAATGCTATGTCCACCTGCTAGTCTCTGACTGTATCCAGAGATGGGAAGTAACAAAGTACAAATACTTCGTTACTGTACTTAAGTAGATTTTTCAGATATTTTTACTTTACTATTTATTTTTGTGGCGACTTTTTACTTTTACTCCTTACATTTTAACACGAATATCGGTACTTTCTACTCCTTACATTTTAGAAAATGTGCTCGTTACTTTAGTTTTGTACAACAGGTCGTCTATCAGGAGTGATTGTGAGTGCATGTCGGAAAATAGCGCGGACACGCGCCTCGCACCGCGAGCGGGCCACACGGAGAAAAAAATGAGAGAAAAGAAAAAGACACAATCTGTCCGGAGGATAATCAGTTAGATCGTGTGTGTGCGTCCTTGAGAACTGTAAGTCGTATAACTTATGTTGTCAGTTAATTTAAGCCTGTTGTTGTATTGGTCTATAGTTCTTGCAAACTTAAATTAAGTTAGCTAGTGATTTAGTTGTTTGTGTTCTTCACCTGTTAGCTAGGTTGCACATTGCTTGATCTTATTAAAGCATCAAAAGAGAGAAGTTGTGTCCATCCATGTTTTAACAGACACACCTGGGGCAAATGGTTCAGAATGGTCAGCTTTAAATCCAGTCCTAATCTAGTCCTCATTAACAAGTTTCAAATAATTTCACTGGAGTTACTGTTATTATTTTTTGCGTCATCAATACCGAATTCAATCTAATTGATAATATACTTGACGCACCACTACAAGACGACTCGACAGATTCGGCGGCATTAATTTTCGGCAAATCATTGCAGCATGATGGTGGTAACGTTAGCACTAGTAGTATGGATGGTGACATGAGAGATCCCAGAGATTCAGCAGACAAGCAGCAAGACATTCCCAATCATCCTCGGCCTTATCTGAGAGAGATGTTTAGGCATCAAGAATGACTCCTGGCGAATAAAGTATGGGGAACTTCTTAATTAATGTCTGTTTAGTAATTCATATTTAATCCTTTATTTTCTTTCCTAAGCCATATTTGAGCACACACACATACATGTAGATTCCTTTAAATGTTAAGGGGAAGATTAAAAAAGGAGAAACTGGATCTGTGAATTCTCACAGAATCACAACTGAATTCATATCTTGTTACTCAGTCAGAATCTTATTAACCTGGAGTCCCAGTCTCTGTCACAATAATCATATATGTGATGTTTTAGGCCTTGGCAGACATCCATTTAGAATGTAGGCAATGGCATAAAGAGCCTTTTTTCCATGTCCACTGAAGTTTCTCAGCTTGCACTCTAGTAACATTTGTGTGGTCCAGGTAGCTTTGCATAAAAAATGGTTGTCATTCGCAAGGCTACTTTTACTTTTATACTTTAAGTAAATTTCCAAGCCTGTACTTTGTTACTTTTACTTGAGTAAAGAAGTTAAATCAGTACTTCTACTTTTACCAGAGTATTTTTTAACACAAGTATCTGTACTTCTACTTGAGTACAAGAAGTGAGTACTTTTGCCATCTCTGACTGCCTGTCTGCTGCTGCTGGAAACAGGGTTGATCAGAGCCTTGAGAATTACCTATACAGTAAATGTGCAATCAAATCAAAACTATTAGCTACATGAGGCTTTAAAAGATTTGCAGAAGTGTAAAGTTTGTCAAATGTCTCTGCACGCCTGTCGATGTGAGTGACTTTTACAAAACAATCTGAAGCTACACAACATCCGCTCGCTGTTTGCACAGATAGACGCAGTGGTGGAATGTAACCAAGTACATTTACTCAAGTTCTGTACTTAAGTACAAAGGTACTTGTACTCTACTTGAGTCTTTCATTATAATGCCACTGTCTACTGCTACTCCGCTACATTTCAGAGAGAAATATTGTACTTTTTACTCCACTACATTCATCTGACAGCTTTAGGTACTTTACAAAATAAGATTTTTGCACACAAAACACATGTAGTTTATAAAATAAAATGTTTTGTCATAAATTAAACTACCCAACAATTTATAGACCTACAAGTCCAGCTGAAATGATTAGCAGGTTAAACACTTAGTTGATTGACAGAACTTTGGATTGTTTCCAGTTTCTAAAATGGGAGTATTTGAGTACTTTTCATACATTAAGTACATTTTCCTGATTCTACTTATAACCTTTTACTTCAGTAACATTTTCAATGCAGGACAGTTACTTGTAACAGAGTATTTTTACAGTGTGGTATTAGTACTTTTACGTAAGTTAATGATCTGAATACTTCTTCCACCACTGGTTATACTTTGCAGTACTTGAGGCGTACAAAGAGTGAGCTATTTGCATCCTAAATATAAAGCAATCATTTAAACTGAAAGCTTTGATCACATGTGTCCAATGACTGATGGGATTTGACTTTCTGATGATCTGAAGTTGTCGATCACTGCGGTCGAGCAGCAGCAGGACGTGCTTCCACGTTTTCATACTGGACGTCGGCGCCATCATTCACCTGTGAAATACAACAGCACACATGAGATCCTGAAAAACTGTTTCAAGGGAACGAAGCAGAGAGACTGCAGCCTCTGAGTCACAGTAGAAACAACAGACTCACGTCAAAAAGTTCAGTTTTTAACTCACATTGTTGTCATTTTCAAGTGGTTTTGTGTTCCCTGGGAAATTAATAATAAAAAAAATAGCATTAAGATTCTGAATGTATGACTTTATATTTACACTTCTACCAAATTATGATCAGAATTTGTTCTCACATTTGTTTCTGATGACAAGAAACGGTGATGACAACCATGAGGATCAGTCCGCAACACGCACAGACCACATGGCGCAGCTCAGAGGAGACACACCTGTGGGATCAGTTCAACACACATCAGTTCATAAATAAGAACAATAATTTAAGGTGCAGTAAGTGATGCTGCACAAAGATTGATGATACTTGAACTCAACTGCCAAACAAATAGGCTACTAATGTCATTTTTTATTGTGATGTTTTACTCTGATTTGTTGTATTTATTTAACTTAACTTATAGGGACCATCAACTGGGAACAAGGATGGAAATTAGGCTTTGGCTATAATCCTGTATATTTACATTTTTCAAAATGTTCATTAATATACACCGTCCCTTTTTGAAATAAAATAAACTTAACTTTTAATCCAAGAACATGAAAACCACAATGTTAGAATTTGTTAAACATGACACTTTGTCTCTGAAGCTTTGTGTCTGGTCGGCTGAATATTTTCTTACCTGGGTTAGATGTTTCTGTCTGATTATGTGTCATCTCTCCTATGAAGTCAGGTGTGTAGTCAGCCTCTATCTTTACATTCTTCTGCTCATCAACAACCTGGCAGGTGTACTTCCTGTTGTGGCCACTCTGACGCTTCACAGTCAGACGAGAGACACAGACCGTCTTTTGGAGGAAACTGCACCTGCCTTCACCAAGCAGCTCAGCTCCTGTCTCATCCACCCAGCGGATTCTGTTCTCTAGCCGAGGATGGTTGAATCTAAACAGAGAGCACTGTAATGTGACGTCACCGTCCCTCTTTGGATCAGCGTCTGGTGGAGATGGAGAGACTGAGAGAAAACAAGTGACGGTAAATGGATTGCATTTATTTATATACCGCTTTTTCTAGTCTCTTTTAAACACTTAAAACACTTTACACACTACAGTCCCCATTCACACATAGCTCCTGAGTCACAGCCTCCCCTGATAACTGCTGACTCAGCATAAACATGTTTCATCTTACAGTCAGCGACTTTACTACAAGATCTGGACCAGTTTCTTTTCTATGTTTCTATTCCTTGTTTTACTGAGTTAATAAAAAGTGTGAAGGTGGACTGAACCAAATGGAAACAAAGCCTTTCAGTGGCATTTCAACAAGTGACAGGAAAAGGGTGTTCAGCTGGAATGAGGCTGAGCTCGGCACACATTTTGTCCCCAAAAAAGCATCTCCCAAAAGTAGAATTTCCTTTTGGGTTTTTTTATGGAAATGATACTCACTTGTCAGAACACTTAGAACTGTAACTTCATCAGTTTCTTCCCCCTGCCGACAGGTGTATCGACCAGCATCCTCAGCAGTGATGTTGTTCATGACCAAAGAGCAGTCAGTGTTCACACTCAGCCTGGCAGCTCGGGCTGAGTTCTGTCTAACATTTCCGTTCCTGACCTCAGCGAGAGTCTCAGTTTGATCTCTGTTGTAATACCATGTAACGTTGGAGCATGTTGGGGGGGAGAATGATTCAGTGGTACAGGACAGAACAGCTTCTTGTCCAGGTCTCTTATAGAGAAAGGGTTCTCTCCCACTGATACCTGATGGACAGAAAAGGAAAACTTTTGTTGTTAGTGACAATTTATACATTCAATTATCTGAATACAGTAAATGTTTTGACAATTTTTTATTTTCAAAGATTTTTATTTGCTGAAACATACAGTTAACCACAATAAATTGGTGGTTGCCTGGCAACCTCAATGTGACTTCAGGAAGCCACCACCCCATGCTAAGTAAAAGTTTTACATTTTGGTTTCTGTTTGATTAAATAAATAAAAGAAAGAGATGCCGGTAGGGGGATTTAGTTCCATTTGAACAGTCTAGCTGTTTTCACCTGTTGCCAGTCTTTATGCTAAGCTAAGCTAACATTCTCCTGGCTGTACGAGCATATTTTATGTAGCCTACACATATGAGCATAAGAGCAATAACTCTTTGCAAGTAAGCAAATAAGTGCATACGGTAAATAAGTGATTTGGCTGTTGTAAGACAGACAGGAGAGGGTTGTTATGGTTACAGTGCAGAAGAGGAAGTATACCCTCGTGCTATGGATGTTGTTTATATCTACAAATAATGCCTGCCAACCACTATACAATACATGATCTAATTTCAAAACACCTGCTGTTGTTATGTTATTGACAGAAATGACCAATTTAACTGATTTAATTTGGAGATAGAAGAGCCTCAAAGATAGTTTTGTTTCCTATGCTGGTTTAATTGTTTCAGGCTATGATAATAGGGAACGTTTACATTTTGTAAAAGATAATAATATTAAAAATAATAATGAAATAAAATCGGACAATTACCTTCAAACTGAAGCACAAAAATGAGGATTAATTCCAGTCGAGCCATTCTCTGTGTGTTCTCTGGAGACAGCCGATGATCTCTGAGACTTTTTGTGTCCGGCCGATGCAGCTGATGATGAAACTTCCTCTTTGAGTTTCTGAGTAAAAACATCTTTTGAAATGACATCAGTCACCACAGTCTCTCAACATTAACTAAACAATATGTGGGAGGTCATAGGTGGCAGAATGTATACATCCTTTAAGCAACACTCCATACAGCATAGGAATATGTATATATATATATATATATATATATATATATATATATATATATATATATATATATACAGTACAGGCCAAAAGTTTGGACACACCTTCTCATTCAATGCGTTTCCTTTCATATTTACATTGTAGATTCTCACTGAAGGCATCAAAACTATGAATGAACACATATGGAATTATGTACTTAACAAAAAGTGTGAAATAACTGAAAACATGTCTTATATTTTAGATTCTTCAAAGTAGCCACCCTTTGCTTTTTTTTTATTAATAAGGAAAAAATTCCACTAATTAACCCTGACAAAGCACACCTGTGAAGGTAAAACCATTTCAGGTGACTACCTCATGAAGCTCATTGAGAGAACACCAAGGGTTTGCAGAGTTATCAAAAAAAGCAAAGGGTGGCTACTTTGAAGAATCAAAAATATAAGACATGTTTTCAGTTATTTCACACTTTTTTGTTAAGTACATAATTCCATATGTGTTCATTCATAGTTTTGATGCCTTCAGTGAGAATCTACAATGTAAATAGTCATGAAAATAAATAAAAAAACGTATTGAATGAGAAGGTGTGTCCAAACCTTTGGCCTGTACTGTATATTTAAGATGATTTTTTTGGCCATTTTAGGCCTTTATTACTCAGGACAGCTGAAGACATGAAAGTGGAGAGAGAGGCAAGGGCGGGGCTGGAAGGGGTCACAGGGTGGCACCGGCCTGAAATCCATTGGGCTATAGAGTGCTGTCAATCTGACAATTCAATTGGATCATAGACCAGTCACTTCTTTTTTTTTTTTAAACAGAATATGTTGTTTCTATATTTCCAAGGAGATTTTCTATGCTGTATTATAATAAAATACCCCCCCTTAATTATTGGTCCCCCCTGTGCCACCCCACATAAAATCCTGTAACCGCCCCTGGAGAGAGGGTAAATGACATGCAGCAAAGGGTCACAGGAACGGAACCTGCAGCCGCTGCATCAAAGACTGAGCCTCAGTACATGGGGCGCACGCTCTGCTGTGTCCGGCCAGTGCAGCTGATGATGAAACTTCCTCTTTGAGTTTCTGAGTAAAAACATCCTTTGAAATGTCATCAGTCACCACATCCTCTCAACATTAACTAAACAATAGATAGGAGATCATAGGTGGCACAATGTGTACATCCTTTAAGCAACACTCCACACTACGGTGGCCGTGAGAGGCCACAGCACGCAACAATAAGACAACACGTGCAAATAAACCACAGCACACACTAACAAGACAACACGTGCAAATAAGACAACACGCACTAATAAGACAACACGTGCAAATAAGACAACACGCACTAATAAGACAACACGTGCAAATAAGACAACACGCACTAATAAGACAACACGTGCAAATAAGACAACACGTGCAAATAAGACAACACGCACTAATAAGACAACACGCACTAATAAGACAACACGCACTAATAAGACAACACGTGCAAATAAGACAACACGTGCAAATAAGACAACACACACTAATAAGACAACACGTGCAAATAAGACAACACGTGCAAATAAGACAACACGTGCAAATAAGACAACACGCACTAATAAGACAACACCTGCAAATAAGACAACACGTGCAAATAAGACAACACGCACTAATAAGACAACACGCACTAATAAGACAACACGTGCAAATAAGACAACACGCACTAATAAGACAACACGTGCAAATAAGACAACACGCACTAATAAGACAACACGCACTAATAAGACAACACGTGCAAATAAGACAACACGCACTAATAAGACAACACGTGCAAATAAGACAACACGTGCAAATAAGACAACACGCACTAATAAGACAACACGCACTAATAAGACAACACGTGCAAATAAGACAACACACACTAATAAGACAACACGTGCAAATAAGACAACACGTGCAAATAAGACAACACGTGCAAATAAGACAACACGCACTAATGAGACAACACGTGCAAATAAGACAACACTCACTAATAAGACAACACCTGCAAATAAGACAACACGTGCAAATAAGACAACACGCACTAATAAGACAACACGCACTAATAAGACAACACGTGCAAATAAGACAACACGCACTAATAAGACAACACGTTCAAATAAGACAACACGCACTAATAAGACAACACGCACTAATAAGACAACACGTGCAAATAAGACAACACGCACTAATAAGACAACACGTGCAAATAAGACAACACGCACTAATAAGACAACACGTGCAAATAAGACAACACGCACTAATAAGACAACACGTGCAAATAAGACAACACGCGCAAATAAGACAACACGCACTAATAAGACAACACGTGCAAATAAGACAACACGCACTAATAAGACAACACGTGCAAATAAGACAACACGCACTAATAAGACAACACGTGCAAATAAGACAACACGCACTAATAAGACAACACGTGCAAATAAGACAACACGCACTAATAAGACAACACGTGCAAATAAGACAACACGCACTAATAAGACAACACGTGCAAATAAGACAACACGCACTAATAAGACAACACGTGCAAATAAGACAACACGCACTAATAAGACAACACGTGCAAATAAGACAACACGTGCAAATAAGACAACACACACTAATAAGACAACACGTGCAAATAAGACAACACGCACTAATAAGACAACACGTGCAAATAAGACAACACGTGCAAATAAGACAACACGTGCAAATAAGTCAACACGTGCAAATAAGACAACACGCACTAATAAGACAACACGCGCAAATAAGACAACACGTGCAAATAAGACAACACGTGCAAATAAGACAACACGCACTAATAAGACAACACGTGCAAATAAGACAACACGTGCAAATAAGACAACACACACTAATAAGACAACACGTGCAAATAAGACAACACGCACTAATAAGACAACACGTGCAAATAAGACAACACGTGCAAATAAGACAACACGTGCAAATAAGACAACACACACTAATAAGACAACACGTGCAAATAAGACAACACGCACTAATAAGACAACACGCACTAATAAGACAACACGTGCAAATAAGACAACACGTGCAAATAAGACAACACGTGCAAATAAGACAACACTAATAAGACAACACTAATAAGACAACACGTGCAAATAAGACAACACGTAATAAAACAAAGACAACAACACACTAATAAGACAACACGTGCAAATAAGACAACACGCACTAATAAGACAACACGTGCAAATAAGACAACACGTGCAAATAAGACAACACGTGCAAATAAGACAACACGTGCAAATAAGACAACACGCACTAATAAGACAACACGCACTAATAAGACAACACGTGCAAATAAGACAACACGTGCAAATAAGACAACACACACTAATAAGACAACACACACTAATAAGACAACACGCACTAATAAGACAACACGTGCAAATAAGACAACACGTGCAAATAAGACAACACGCACTAATAAGACA
Source organism: Perca flavescens (assembly GCF_004354835.1). Taxonomy (NCBI): domain Eukaryota; kingdom Metazoa; phylum Chordata; class Actinopteri; order Perciformes; family Percidae; genus Perca; species Perca flavescens. The sequence continues at coordinate 28,600,712 of NC_041348.1, forward strand.
ACACGCACTAATAAGACAACACGCACTAATAAGACAACACGTGCAAATAAGACAACACGTGCAAATAAGACAACACGTGCAAATAAGACAACACGCACTAATAAGACAACACGCACTAATAAGACAACACGCACTAATAAGACAACACGTGCAAATAAGACAACACGTGCAAATAAGACAACACGCACTAATAAGACAACACGTTCAAATAAGACAACACGCACTAATAAGACAACACGCACTAATAAGACAACACGCACTAATAAGACAACACGTGCAAATAAGACAACACGTGCAAATAAGACAACACGCACTAATAAGACAACACGCACTAATAAGACAACACGTGCAAATAAGACAACACGTGCAAATAAGACAACACGCACTAATAAGACAACACGCACTAAGACAACACGTGCAAATAAGACAACACGTGCAAATAAGACAACACGCACTAATAAGACAACACGTGCAAATAAGACAACACGCACTAATAAGACAACACGTGCAAATAAGACAACACGCACTAATAAGACAACACGCGTGCAAATAAGACAACACGTGCAAATAAGACAACACGTGCAAATAAGACAACACGCACTAATAAGACAACACGCACTAATAAGACAACACGTGCAAATAAGACAACACGTGCAAATAAGACAACACGCACTAATAAGACAACACGCACTAATAAGACAACACGCACTAATAAGACAACACGCACTAATAAGACAACACGTGCAAATAAGACAACACGTGCAAATAAGACAACACGCACTAATAAGACAACACGCACTAATAAGACAACACGCACTAATAAGACAACACGCGTGCAAATAAGACAACACGTGCAAATAAGACAACACGTGCAAATAAGACAACACGCACTAATAAGACAACACGCACTAATAAGACAACACGTGCAAATAAGACAACACGCACTAATAAGACAACACGCACTAATAAGACAACACGCACTAATAAGACAACACGTGCAAATAAGACAACACGCACTAATAAGACAACACGCACTAATAAGACAACACGCACTAATAAGACAACACGCATTAATAAGACAACACGTGCAAATAAGACAACACGTGCAAATAAGACAACACGTGCAAATAAGACAAGACGCACTAATAAGACAACACGTGCAAATAAGACAACACGTGCAAATAAGACAACATGTGCAAATAAGACAACACGCACTAATAAGACAACACGTGCAAATAAGACAACACGCACTAATAAGGCAACACGTGCAAATAAGACAACACGTGCAAATAAGACAACACGCACTAATAAGACAACACGCACTAATAAGACAACACGCACTAATAAGACAACACGTGCAAATAAGACAACACGCACTAATAAGACAACACGCACTAATAAGACAACACGCACTAATAAGACAACACGTGCAAATAAGACAACACGTGCAAATAAGACAACACGCACTAATAAGACAACACGTGCAAATAAGACAACACGTGCAAATAAGACAACATGTGCAAATAAGACAACACGGACTAATAAGACAACACGTGCAAATAAGACAACACGTGCAAATAAGACAACACGCACTAATAAGACAACACGTGCAAATAAGACAACACGTGCAAATAAGACAACACGCACTAATAAGACAACACGTGCAAATAAGACAACACGTGCAAATAAGACAACATGTGCAAATAAGACAACACGGACTAATAAGACAACACGTGCAAATAAGACAACACGTGCAAATAAGACAACACGCACTAATAAGACAACACGTGCAAATAAGACAACACGCACTAATAAGACAACACGCGCTAATAAGACAACACGTGCAAATAAGACAACACGCACTAATAAGACAACACGCACTAATAAGACAACACGTGCAAATAAGACAACACGCACTAATAAGACAACACGCGCTAATAAGACAACACATTCAAATAAGACAACACGCACTAATAAGACAACACGCACTAATAAGACAACACGCACTAATAAGACAACACGTGCAAATAAGACAACACGTGCAAATAAGACAACACGCACTAATAAGACAACACGCGCTAATAAGACAACATGCACTAATAAGACAACATGCACTAATAAGACAACACGTGCAAATAAGACAACACATGCAAATAAGACAACACGCACTAATAAGACAACACGTGCAAATAAGACAACACGCACTAATAAGACAACACGCACTAATAAGACAACACGTGCAAATAAGACAACACGCACTAATAAGACAACACGCACTAATAAGACAACACGTGCAAATAAGGCAACACGTGCAAATAAGACAACACGTGCAAATAAGACAACACGCACTAATAAGACAACACGCACTAATAAGACAACACGTGCAAATAAGACAACACGCACTAAGAAGACAACACGTGCAAATAAGACAACACGCACTAATAAGACAACACGCACTAATAAGACAACACGCACTAATAAGACAACACGTGCAAATAAGACAACACGCACTAATAAGACAACACGTGCAAATAAGGCAACACGTGCAAATAAGACAACACGTGCAAATAAGACAACACGCACTAATAAGACAACACGCACTAATAAGACAACACGTGCAAATAAGACAACACGCACTAAGAAGACAACACGTGCAAATAAGACAACACGCACTAATAAGACAACACGCACTAAAAAGACAACACGCACTAATAAGACAACACGTGCAAATAAGACAACACGTGCAAATAAGACAACACGCACTAATAAGACAACACGCACTAATAAGACAACACGCACTAATAAGACAACACGTGCAAATAAGACAACACGTGCAAATAAGACAACACGCACTAATAAGACAACACGCACTAATAAGACAACACGCACTAATAAGACAACACGCACTAATAAGACAACACGTGCAAATAAGACAACACGTGCAAATAAGACAACACGCACTAATAAGACAACACGCACTAATAAGACAACACGCACTAATAAGACAACACGTGCAAATAAGACAACACGTGCAAATAAGACAACACGTGCAAATAAGACAACACGCACTAATAAGACAACACGCACTAATAAGACAACACGTGCAAATAAGACAACACGCACTAATAAGACAACACGCACTAATAAGACAACACGCACTAATAAGACAACACGTGCAAATAAGACAACACGCACTAATAAGACAACACGCACTAATAAGACAACACGCACTAATAAGACAACACGCATTAATAAGACAACACGTGCAAATAAGACAACACGTGCAAATAAGACAACACGTGCAAATAAGACAAGACGACTAATAAGACAACCGTGCAAATAAGACAACACGTGCAAATAAGACAACACGTGCAAATAAGACAACACGCACTAATAAGACAACACGTGCAAATAAGACAACACGCACTAATAAGGCAACACGTGCAAATAAGACAACACGTGCAAATAAGACAACACGCACTAATAAGACAACACGCACTAATAAGACAACACGCACTAATAAGACAACACGTGCAAATAAGACAACACGCACTAATAAGACAACACGCACTAATAAGACAACACGCACTAATAAGACAACACGTGCAAATAAGACAACACGTGCAAATAAGACAACACGCACTAATAAGACAACACGTGCAAATAAGACAACACGTGCAAATAAGACAACATGTGCAAATAAGACAACACGGACTAATAAGACAACACGTGCAAATAAGACAACACGTGCAAATAAGACAACACGCACTAATAAGACAACACGTGCAAATAAGACAACACGTGCAAATAAGACAACACGCACTAATAAGACAACACGTGCAAATAAGACAACGTGCAAATAAGACAACATGTGCAAATAAGACAACACGGACTAATAAGACAACACGTGCAAATAAGACAACACGTGCAAATAAGACAACACGCACTAATAAGACAACACGTGCAAATAAGACAACACGCACTAATAAGACAACACGCGCTAATAAGACAACACGTGCAAATAAGACAACACGCACTAATAAGACAACACGCACTAATAAGACAACACGTGCAAATAAGACAACACGCACTAATAAGACAACACGCTAATAAGACAACACGTGCAAATAAGACAACACGCACTAATAAGACAACACGCACTAATAAGACAACACGCACTAATAAGACAACACGTGCAAATAAGACAACACGTGCAAATAAGACAACACGCACTAATAAGACAACACGCGCTAATAAGACAACATGCACTAATAAGACAACATGCACTAATAAGACCACACGTGCAAATAAGACAACACATGCAAATAAGACAACACGCACTAATAAGACAACACGTGCAAATAAGACAACACGCACTAATAAGACAACACGCACTAATAAGACAACACGTGCAAATAAGACAACACGCACTAATAAGACAACACGCACTAATAAGACAACACGTGCAAATAAGGCAACACGTGCAAATAAGACAACACGTGCAAATAAGACAACACGCACTAATAAGACAACACGCACTAATAAGACAACACGTGCAAATAAGACAACACGCACTAAGAAGACAACACGTGCAAATAAGACAACACGCACTAATAAGACAACACGCACTAATAAGACAACACGCACTAATAAGACAACACGTGCAAATAAGACAACACGCACTAATAAGACAACACGTGCAAATAAGACAACACGTGCAAATAAGACAACACGCACTAATAAGACAACACGCACTAATAAGACAACACGTGCAAATAAGACAACACGCACTAAGAAGACAACACGTGCAAATAAGACAACACGCACTAATAAGACAACACGCACTAAAAAGACAACACGCACTAATAAGACAACACGTGCAAATAAGACAACACGTGCAAATAAGACAACACGCACTAATAAGACAACACGCACTAATAAGACAACACGTGCAAATAAGACAACACGCACTAATAAGACAACACGTGCAAATAAGACAACACGTGCAAATAAGACAACACGCACTAATAAGACAACACGTGCAAATAAGACAACACGTGCAAATAAGACAACACGTGCAAATAAGACAACACGCACTAATAAGACAACACGTGCAAATAAGACAACACGTGCAAATAAGACAACACGTGCAAATAAGACAACACGCACTAATAAGACAACACGTGCAAATAAGACAACACGCACTAATAAGACAACACGTGCAAATAAGACAACACGTGCAAATAAGACAACATGTGCAAATAAGACAACACGCACTAATAAGACAACACGTGCAAATAAGACAACACGTGCAAATAAGACAACACGCACTAATAAGACAACACGTGCAAATAAGACAACACGCACTAATAAGACAACACGCGCTAATAAGACAACACGTGCAAATAAGACAACACGCACTAATAAGACAACACGCGCTAATAAGACAACACGTGCAAATAAGACAACACGCACTAATAAGACAACACACACTAATAAGACAACACGTGCAAATAAGACAACACGTGCAAATAAGACAACACGCACTAATAAGACAACACGCACTAATAAGACAACACGCACTAATAAGACAACACGCACTAATAAGACAACACGTGCAAATAAGACAACACGTGCAAATAAGACAACACGTGCAAATAAGACAACACGCACTAATAAGACAACACGTGCAAATAAGACAACACGTGCAAATAAGACAACATGTTCAAATAAGACAACACGCGCAAATAAGACAACATGCGCAAATAAGACAACACGCACTAATAAGACAACACGCACTAATAAGACAACACGCACTAATAAGACAACACGCACTAATAAGACAACACGTGCAAATAAGACAACACGTGCAAATAAGACAACAGCGCCAAATAAGACAACACGCACTAATAAGACAACACGCACTAATAAGACAACACGTGCAAATAAGACAACACGTGCAAATAAGACAACACGTGCAAATAAGACAACACGCGCAAATAAGACAACACGCACTAATAAGACAACACGCACTAATAAGACAACACGTGCAAATAAACCACAGCACGCACTAATAAGACAACACGTGCAAATAAGACAACACGTGCAAATAAGACAACATGCGCAAATAAGACAACACGTGCAAATAAGACAACACGTGCAAATAAGACAACACGTGCAAATAAGACAACATGCGCAAATAAGACAACACGTGCAAATAAGACAACACGCACTAATAAGACAACACGTGCAAATAAGACAACACGTGCAAATAAGACAACATGTGCAAATAAGACAACACGTGCAAATAAGACAACACGCGCAAATAAGACAACACGCGCAAATAAGACAACACGTGCAAATAAGACAAGCTGCCCCGGCAGGCGCTAGCTGGCTGTCACGTCACTTTATGGAGCTACTCAATTCCGAAAACTTTGAAACAAATTGTCAATCGGCAACGATTTTTGCAAGACTGCCTATATTCGAAATCTAAAGAGTTCATTTCTCGCCTAAAATGTATTCAGAAGTGAATTTAGTGATGAATAAAATGGCGCAAATTGTTAAAATTGTCCTGTTGTTGGTCTGTCTATGTACCGGAAAATGGTTGAGGCACATGTGCATCACTTCAAAGTGTCCCCTGGAAACACTTCCGTTGTGCTGTGGTTTATTTGCACGTGTTGTCTTATTAGTGCGTGTTGTCTTATTAGTGCGTGTTGTCTTATTAGTGCGTGTTTTCTTATTTGCACGTTTTGTCTTATTAGTGCGTGTTGTCTTATTAGTGCGTGTTGTCTTATTAGTGCGTGTTTTCTTATTTGCACGTTTTGTCTTATTAGTGCGTGTTGTCTTATTAGTGCGTGTTGTCTTATTTGCAAGTGTTGTCTTATTTGCACGTGTTGTCTTATTAGTGCGTGTTGTCTTATTTGCACGTGTTGTCTTATTAGTGCGTGTTGTCTTATTTGCACGTGTTGTCTTATTAGTGCGTGTTGTCTTATTTGCACGTTTTGTCTTATTAGTGCGTGTTGTCTTATTTGCACGTGTTGTCTTATTAGTGCGTGTTGTCTTATTTGCACGTGTTGTCTTATTAGTGCGTGTTGTCTTATTTGCACGTTTTGTCTTATTAGTGCGTGTTGTCTTATTTGCACGTTTTGTCTTATTAGTGCGTGTTGTCTTATTTGCACGTGTTGTCTTATTAGTGCGTGTTGTCTTATTTGCACGTGTTGTCTTATTAGTGCGTGTTGTCTTATTTGCACGTTTTGTCTTATTAGTGCGTGTTGTCTTATTTGCACGTTTTGTCTTATTAGTGCGTGTTGTCTTATTAGTGCGTGTTGTCTTATTTGCACGTGTTGTCTTATTAGTGCGTGTTGTCTTGTTAGTGTGTGCTGTGGTTTATTTGCACGTGTTGTCTTATTGTTGTGTGCTGTGGCCTCTCAGGGCCACTGTACCACACAGCTTAGAAATATTTTTTGAAGAAGTTATGGGTTGATCAATCATTACGCACTCCCCTGTGTCTTGGCACATCATTTACAACACTTTACTTCTTTAAATGGGATGAACTTTAATCAGTTACAGTAATTATTCATACTCTACTTTATTGTTATGATTTCAGGTCAGATCTGAGTAACCCGGGGTCATTTCATTTTATTAAACACAAATGTAGCAGATTTTACACCCATCAACACTGTTGAAAATCTTGCATCTCCAAAATGTAAAAGTTTAAAGAACATGGTTGCTTCAGCTGCACAAAACAGTCTATTTTTTTTTAACAATATCCAAAAGATTGAAAGATGGTTTTATGAGAAGTGGCTGAAATGTGTCTTGATTTACGGAGGAGCATGTAATCCTCCAACTGTCTCTAAAATTAGAGACACAAAGGGTTTCCCGTAATATTTTTTGGGACTGGATAAAGTGAGCGACTGTTGTTGGGTGTGTGAGAAAACTACTTCTCAAAGGAGTGGGAGTAAAATGCTTTTATTGTTGTGATTTGACTCAGTGTGTTTTGATTTCAGCATAAATGAACAGAGTCACCTGAACATGATGTGATTACAGTATTTATGACAGCAGACAAGATTCTTCCACATCCCACAGTAGATGGATCGCTTAGAAAATGACTTAAATCCAACAGCAGCTTCACAGATTAATAAAATGAAAATTTTTTAAACTGCAGGATACATTTAGTGCAAAAGATCTGCACAAATGTTAAGTATCTCCACTCTGGTTTTGGGTCAGTATACATCAAGGATTAAAGGATAAGAATATCCTGCTGAGAATATTCTCTATTTTTCTTATTGTCAAGAAATCAATTATCAATTAATTAATGTACTAACAAGTATTGTGTGTCTATCAAAGCCTGATGTATCATCTTCCTCTGTGCCATTATGTTCCTTCTTTACCATAAAAAACACACATACAAACACACAAACACACACACATGTGTGTGTTTCAGTGCGTCTCACTATCTTTGTGCGGATCCGTCATTGACATAATGCATTCCCTAGCCCCTTACCCTAACCTTAACCATCACAACTAAATGGCTAACCTTAACCCTTACCCTCACCCTAACCATAACCTAATTCTAACCCTAATCTTAAAACCAAGTGTTAACCGTCAAACAGCCCTTTAAAGTTGTAGGGTCCAGCATTTTGGTCCCACAAATCTGTCCGGACCCCACAAGTATACTAGGTTTTTGGACCCCAAAAATGTAGTTAAACGAGAACACACAGACACACACACGCACACACACACATCTTTGAGGGGACCCGTCAGTGACATAATGCATTCCCTAGCCCCTTACCCTAACCTTAACCATCACAATTAAATGCCTAACCTTAACCCTTACCCTAACCTTAACCATAACCTAATTCTATCCCTAATCCTAAAACCAAGTCTTAACCCTCAAACAGCCCTTTAAACTTGTGGGGTCCAGCATTTTGGCCCCACAAAGCTGTCCAGACCCCACTGGATTCCCGGTTTTGGGACCCCACAAATATAGTTAAACAAGAACAAACACACGCACACTGTATTTCAACGTGGATTGCTCCGCTGCTGAAAATAGTCCCCATCAAATGCACTTCTTCCTCCTAAAAAAAACTACAGTGACCAGGTGGAATGACTTATGCCTTTTAAATTGTAAAGTATTATCTATTATTAAGTATTAAGTATTTCACTTTTTGAACACACAAAAATGACAATGGCAGCAGCTCCGCAGCGCTGTCAGATGACGTAGTATTAAAGTGCCCATATTATGAAAAAAACACTTTTTCTGGGATTTGGGGTGTTCTTTTGTGTCTCTGGTGCTTCCACACACATACAAACTTTGAAAAAACAAATGAAACCATGCTGTTTTGAGTGAGATACGGTTTCTGAATGTGTCCTGCCTTCATTCTCCTAGTGAGCTGTTCAAAATCGGCTCGGACTGTGACGTCACAGTCCGAAATGAGTTGGCTAACCACAACCGTTAGCTCGTAGCGTTAGCATGCTAATGCTAACGCTAGCATGCTACGTCGTTCTCAATAGCAAAGCACTGCTACAACACACACAAGTTCACCATAATCTACAAAAGAACTACTTACATGTGTGCTCTCATTTAGAAGTCTCCCAGCTAATCCTGCCTTGTAACTGACCACAGTTGGAGAAACAAAGATAGTACAGAAGAAGAAGATGAAAAGAGGTCTCACTCTGTAGCTAAAACAGAAACCAGGTGAAAAGAGGATCTGCAGCAGTAAGAGGGAGCTGTGCAGTACAACAAAAATATGGTGTTTTTTGATAATTAAACCATGTAAACCTATTCTGGTACAACATTAAAATACAGTTATGAACCTGAAAATGAGCATAATATGGGCGCTTTAAGAGCGACAACGGTAGCGAGTAATATGAACGACCAAAATGCCGCGTAGGGCGGCTGGTTTGGGGTGTTGGATGGGTCAAACAACACAGGACTTTCATCCCGGAGACCGGGGTTTGTGTCCCGTTCTTGTCCCGCGTGTCACTGAAACATACATTTTGTAACCCCACCCACCATCTTTTCCTTAACCTAACCTAACCTGTCCCGTTCTTATGCCCCATGAGTTGAGTTAAACAAAGGTCCTGACCCAGAGCGCCACAAAGTGACACCAAGAGTCCTGACCAAGGGCACATGCCCAGGCGTCCGTATTTCATGTGATGGTAGTGACGTGTTGGCGATGCTGCGCAAAGACATTGTTATTTTAACTCAACTGCCTAACAAATACAACCCCCCCCCCCCCTTTAAGAAGCTCCACCAACCCAGATTCACGGGCAGATAACTACTGGCCAGATGGCACATTCACATGCTGTTGTGGTCTATTCATGGGAATTGTTGACAGTAAGAAAAACGAAGACTTTTGAAAGCCTTGTCCTTTATCCTTTCCACATTAATAGCCAGTTGGAAAACACACACATGAGGCATTCTGTGTCAGATTACAGTTATACTGCAAATTACATACAAGCTGTCCTTTGTCCACAACCAGCAAAACATCCTGCCACCGGGAAATTGATTTACTGTATATGGGATGTAAAAAAAAAAAAAAGCTTTAAAATCCAAAGATCTGTTTCATGGATATAGCAGAGCCAGGAGAGGAGAAAGCATTAATGAAATCAATGGGTTTGATACATACAATTGTCTCGGCATCAATCGCACTACCATAACACATAATATCCTTTCATTCATTTGACTTGTAAAAATCTAGTTTTGGCCGTGTAGAGCAATGTTGAAAACATGGACACAGCGTAAAATATGGTGCACCAAACATGACACTGAAGAGACTTTATTATTACAAATGCTAAATAAAAAAAAAATATGAAAACATATGTCATGAAATGCCTCACAGGTTGTATCAAACAAGTTGAATTCTCAGTTGTTTTTAAGCCATTCATAATCTATTATAATAAGTAGCTTCACTTGACAAGATAAATAAATAGCAAGTGCTCTGTAAAAGTTCCTCTTGTCAAAAAAAGACAAAGAAACGTTAGCACTTCATTAACCAGAAAATAGGAGAATGCGTCAAACACTTGAGTTTAGCATGTTACATATGTTTTACAATTTGAAAAAATAGAAACAAATAAATATTTTCAACCAATAAGAAGTGAAACAGACTTAACAGTGGTTTGGAGAAACGTGCGACCACGTTAAAGGGGATATAAAGAAAAGTATAAGGTATGTCAAACTAAATAAGTAAAGGGCCTCTCTGTCAACATGGATTCCTATTCTCAGACTAGCCTGGTGAGACACACATTGAGCTGTGATAACTTTGTATATCTTTGTAATTATTTCCTTAAAATAACATGCCATAACCGTTTCTTTGAGGACGATCATTTTAAAATGTTGCAAACGTTTCAGTCTTGACAGTAGCAAACATAACATTGCTGAACCAGAGTGATCTTTTGCAACAGATGAAGTCGTTTGATGCCAGTTTCCAGTTTCAAGCAGAAGAAGAAGAAAAAACGTTAAGCTGACTTAAATCTAGTTAAGGTTGAAGATGACAATGTCTCATTAGAAAGGGGGTTGAACTGCTGCTACTCTTTGAAAAATGAAAGCCAAAATAAAGAGCCCTAAATATAAAAGTCTAGTGGTTTACATGTTTTTTTTAAAGGTTAAAGATCAACTAAAACTCATATTTAAAAAAAAAAGACATAGGTCTAGTTAAGTGTTTTACTTTAAAGTGCTCATATTATGCTCATTTTCAGGTTCATAATTGTATTTAGAGGTTGTACCAGAATAGGTTTATGTGGTTTAATTTTCAAAAATATTTTTGTTGTACTGCACATTTTTGCAGCTCCTCTTTTCACCCTGTGTGTTGAGCTCTCTGTTTTAGCTACAGAGTGAGGCATCACACTTCTATCCCATCTTTGTTGGGAGTTGCACAAGGACAGTAGCTATGTAAGGACTACTAACCAGTCAGAAGCAGAGTATGAGGGAGTGCCCTGACAGTACCTAGGTAAGGACTACTAGCCAGTCAGAAGCAGAGTATGAGGGCGTGCCCTGACAGTAGCTAGGTAAGGACTACTAGCCAGTCAGAAGCAGAGTATGAGGGCGTGCCCTGACAGTACCTAGGTAAGGACTACTAGCCAGTCAGAAGCAGAGTATGAGGGAGTGCCCTGACAGTACCAAGGTAAGGACTACTAGCCAGTCAGAAGCAGAGTATGAGGGAGTGCCCTGACAGTACCAAGGTAAGGACTACTAGCCAGTCAGAAGCAGAGTATGAGGGCGTGCCCTGACAGTAGCTAGGTAAGGACTACTAGCCAGTCAGAAGCAGAGTATGAGGGCGTGCCCTGACAGTACCTAGGTAAGGACTACTAGCCAGTCAGAAGCAGAGTATGAGGGCGTGCCCTGACAGTACCTAGGTAAGGACTACTAGCCAGTCAGAAGTAGAGTATGAGAGCGTGCCATGCTAGCAGCTAGGTGAGCATTATAACGTGTGTTCCAAAGTGACCACGTTGGTCTCTGAAGTAAAGGCTGGACTACAGTAGAGCTGTTTGGAGCAGTTGGTGAACAGTGTTTTCTGTTGGAGATGGTAAGTCCCTTTGGGGGGGACTTTGGGCTTTTTCACTTTGTAAATCTATAACATGCACAAAAAAAACGATATATGACACAATAAAAGAAAGGGAAAAAGCCAAAAAGCATAATATGAGCACTTTAAGCCTAAAAACAAGTCTGTTAGCTGTTCTGTCAGATAAATGTCAAGTAAACAGTTTAATTAAATTAAATTACAATTAAATTAAAATGAAACTATACTATATAATACTATAAATATTATATAGTATACAAATATATACATTTTGCATCTATTTTGAAAATGTTAAAGTTGGCCACATTTATTCATAATTAAAGGTACCGCAAAGGTATGTGAAGCAATTTCCATGTATTAATCGCTTTGTATGGCCAATGTGTGACCGGATTGTAACCAAGGGGGGTGAGCCAGCTGTCTGTATCTGTGTATTTGTGGTGTATGTTTTTTATGTAACGCAGTTCTGTTTTATAACTACGTATTTCGAAAATGAGATGCTACATCTCAAGGGGCTATCTTTCAATGAAATGGAATACATGTGAAATATATTGTCATTCTATTATATATATTATAATGTGGTTTGATCTGTTGGCCGATGAATGCTGACTGCAGTTCGCTTAATTACAATATCAAGGAGTTTCTAAAACATTCCAACATAGTACTTTTAAGTAAAATAAAATACCTATACTTCCGAGTAACAAACGAGAAAGCTAGAAAATAAAGCTAAAAAAAAAAAAAAAAAAATTATTTTACACGACATTAATAAAACCAGCTAGGGCTGCCACCTCTTAGTCGATTAGTCGACTAATCGGTCGTTTTGGTGTTAGTCGACTAAGATTTCCTTAGTCGACTAGTCATTTTTTATGCTTATTCATGCTTAATTACTTATTTCCAAGAAACTTCTGAGCACATTTATGGTAAACACAAGATTTAAAGTGGTGCTTTTGCAGAATTAATTGTGGAGAAACTCAGTTTTACAGATGGTTAATTAACTACATTTATATTGTGCTTTTCTAGTCTTAACCACCTCTCAAAGCGCACAGCTCTGTCAATTAAATCAACTAATCGATTAGTCGACAAAATCCTATAAGTGTTAGTGGACTAAGAATTTCTTTAGTAGAGGACAGCCCTAAAACCAACAGATGGAGCTTAAAAAAAATAGTATTTTTCTCGGTTACGAAAATAATTGAACTCTTGTGTGCTTCTCCTGTGCAGTCTGCTTGCTTTGTTTCTACAGTAGACCCCCCCCCCGATGGCACTGTCCTTCTGTCTGTCGGCTGTCACGTACAGAGGGTGATAACCGGCAGGGGTCGGCATTAAAAAAACGGGTCTGAAATCATGCCTTTCGGTATAAAAAAAAAAACGTGAAGTTGTGGGTTTGTTTTCTTATTGTGCACTGAACGTGTTCCCGTTCGGTTTTGGTCCGTCGTGGTTTGTGGAGGAAAAACACCGCAGCACGGTTGTGTTGTTGTCAGGGAAGCCATTTTACAAGCCAACAACGTAATCTATACAGTACATATTCTATTTTACTACAGCAGTTCATTATTTCTCTAATGTCATCATCTTTAAAAGGTATAGTGTTGTGATTGTTGGTGTCAGATATGCCAGGGCTCTTTTTTTGTTTTGAATGGCCTCTTCTTTCCTTCCCCTTCCCTCCAATCACTTTGTAAATTTTTTTGTCGAGAGTGAAGGGAAGGAAAAAAGGGGAAAAAGCTCAGGGATGCACCCCTGGAATTTGAAAGCCAAATGCAATTCCCTTAAATGTTTCTAAAAAGCTTTTTATTCTCTTTCTTTTGTTGCTGGTCAGTCACAAGTATTTCAGTCAAGTATTTCACTCTAGCTATTTATGGACCCCAGCGAATAAAACGCTATATTCATATGTAAACCTGCGTCAAAAAAGAAAAGCTGCAAATAAAAACCTGCGAGGATTTCCGTAGTTGTGTAAACATCCAAGGATTTACTATTTACACAAAAACTAGATGCAGCTGCTCCTTGGCCCGTCTAATATGCGCGCATCTTTGCAGAAAAATAAACATCGACGACTACCCCCTATCTCAGTCACAATTAGGATTGGGCATCGAGAACCGGTTCCTGCTTGGAATCTTTTGGAAAATTTGTTTTCGTATCCGATCATTGGTTCCAAATTGAACACGTGCAAGTTTGGATTTATAGCATCCACGCTTACGTCCAGGCGCTTGTGTTGCCGCCACGGAGCACAGTGAGCGGCTTTGTTTAAAGCGTGGCTTTATTTTACGTCACACTGTAAATCCCCAACGAATCAAAATAAAATGTTCCTTTTATCTGTGACCCCTCAAAGAATTCGGAATCGGTAAGAACCCGGAATCGAAAGGAAGAATCGGAATTGGAATCAGAATTGTTAGAATCCAAACGATGCCCAACCCTATGTCACAATGTGTGTGGGAAGTGTGTGAAGCAGCTTGCGAACTGGATTTCAGAAGCGTTCCTCTTCACTCAAAAGGAAGCCATGTTAACATTTACAGTGCGTTTTACAACTTCAGTCCATGAAAGGAGAATTCAAGTAAACTCGGGAGACGTTGGCCCGCTGGGCAGCTGACAGTGGCCGCCGGTTCCGAACCAACCAGAATGGCTCTCCGGTTCCTCCTCGCAGACACCCGGAGACTCCGAAGAAAAAAACAACTTCAGCTATAGTTATTTTGTTTCAACTAGAGCAAACTTTGTGATTGTGATGTAGGAACAGGGAGCTTGTTTTTCTTTTGAAACCCAGGTTTACATACAGGAACCAAACTAGGAGCGCCATGCTTCACAACAAGTGCAACAGTTATAAAGTGCAGTGGAGCTTCTTCTGCATGACATTGCATTCCTGTTTTTATTTTATTTTTTTTAACAAATCCTCCATAATGTAGCCTATATTGACGATGTTTCATTTCCCGGGACTGTTTCAGGTGCCGCCGGAAATTCTGCAGGATGGCCTTCAACTTCCGCTTTCTTCGTGTTGGCGTTCTAACCTCTTGTGGATTTGTGAGGACTCTGGTTAACTGCTCCTCAGATCTCTGCAGGGTAAATCCAGACAGCTAGCTAGACTATCTGTCCAATCGGAGTTTTCTGTTGCACGACTAAAACTTCTGAACGTACACATGTTCCACCAAAACAAGCTCCTTCCAGAGGCTATTTTGCAGAGCCACCGTCATTGTGTCTCACGCTCAGTGCTGCCCAAGACGATTGTGATCGGTTTAAAGAATTCCAATAAACCAGAGCAGGTGTTTCTCCCGTCCCGGAATGCTGTGTGGACTGGCGAGACCCTCCCCCGCAGCGCTGTGGAGGAGGGTCTGCCAAAGGACTAATCCTTAATGAAACCCAAAGTTCGGTAAATCTGAGGTCATCTTCTATGCAAGTGTTTGAGAGCAGCTTGGGGGGGCGCTGACCCTCTGGGCCTTGTTGGTCACATACCTGGCTTGAATCCACTCTATACTGTGGCTGTGCTTAATTAGACTTAGCGTCACATCCAGAGCCTCCACCTTTCCAAAATGTCGAGGAGCTTGGCAATAAAGAAAAACAAATCAAAGGGCACCGCGAGGTGTTTCACGTTTGTGAGTGCGGCGCCGACCAGTCTCCCAGGACAGCAGGGAGTTTCTTTGGTTGTGCTGCGATCCAGTGACTTGGCCGGTCACAGCGTCGTTTCACGGGAGAAGCTGATCGACGGTTCCATCTTGCCTCCGTTGGTTTTCGTTTCTGAAGGGCAGTCCCCGGGACACTCAGTAGGAACCTAGGAGACAGAGAGAGAGAGAGAGACAGGCATTCAGATAGCGCCCAGCAAAACAAAGTCCTCAAGCACTTGTTGCAGTTCAGAACAGCCAGGGATGAACCAGACAGACATTATAAAAGCGTTCACTTAGGGGTGGCTGTGGCTCAGTGGTAGAGCGGTTGCCTGCCAATCGGAAGGTTGGTGGTTCGATCCTTGGCCCTTCAGTCCCATGTCGAAGTGTCTTGCAGAGCATCAACTTGGGGTTCAGTGTCTTGCACTGAACCCCAAGTCGGAGTGTAATCGGAGTGTAAATGTGTGTGAATGAGAATCTGATGAGCAGGTGGCACCCTGTACGGCAGCCTCGGCCACAGTGTATGAATGTGTGTGAATGGTGAATGGATCCTGTACAATGTTAAAGCGCTCTGAGTAGTCGTTGAGACTAGAAAAGCGCTATATAAGAACAGTCACTTAAATGAGATAGATAGATGACATAGAGTCTTTATTGTCCCATAGGGATAATCATTTCCACACATCTTCTCTTCATGTTGCATAGCATATATAAAAACATATATAAAACATGTAACACACGAAAAACATACCAAAAAACTGGATGGCAGTGACATCTTCCTTGAAGTTGAGTTTATTGTCTATAATGAGTCCCAGGGATTTAAAACTGCTGACCTGTTCAACTGGACAACAGGGCGCTGATAAATGAAATATGATGAGGATGGCGTGAGATGAAGCGGAGGACACCAATTACAAATGTGCTTCATTTTCACAAAGTGGCTGATGACGCTAATCACTTCACTGTGACTGGCGGCTATGATCTTGTTTTTGCAAGGAAGTTCAGTTTTTTTTTTTCGGTGAAAATAGTCTTGTATTGCTTTCAGTCCATTCATCTCAAGTTCTTTCTTTATAATACCACCAGGTGGCGACAAATACAAACTAAATTGAAATCCTGCATAGTTGGACAAAACTGAGATTTCCACAAGTGAAAAACAGAAAGAAAAAAAATCAGAAAACATAAATGTGAGATATTATTATAAATTTCCTATCTCAGAATTTATCAAACTTGATTCTGTGATCTCTTAGCTTACGTTGGAAACCTCTTCACTGAGGATGACGAGAAAGGAGAGGATGGCTTTACTCAATGTCCTCCTCTGAAGGGCACTCCAGCAGTGACTCAGCAGGACGGTGGGAACATGAAGACTGATTGAAGAGTCCAGAAAACAGAAACAGATTTAATGGCCTGGCTTGTCTGAAGGGTGCTTCAGAAATCATAAGAGATCATCGGCTGGTGGCGAAGCGAGGTTCAAGAAGAAAAAAAGGATTTTATAGCTTTGTTTGTGTAGAGAGGGACGTTTGTTTGCCAGAACAGAAGGACAGACGAGATTGAATGTCCAAACTGACATGGGACTCTGTTCAGGGAAGAGTACAGAAAGGTTCAAGAACCTGTCCCGTCTGAAGGTCGCTCCGCGGGACGCCAGAAGGAGAAAGAAATACTGAACAAAGATTAATAGCTGTCCTCTGTAAAGGGGGAAAGAAGGGATGAGAGATAGAAAGAAAAAGGAAATGGTAGAGCAAAGTGTGTGAAAATGAATAAAGAATTTTGGGTACATTTGATAATAAAGTTGGTGGAGCGGGCGCCCATATATATATATATATATACACACATATATATATATATATATATACATACATACATTTACATACATATATATATATATATATATATATATATATATATATATAGAGGTTTAGTCCTTGACGCAGCAGGCTCAGGTTCGACTCCAACCTACAGCCCTTTCCTGCATATAATCCCCCCCTCTCTCTCTCTCTCTCTCCCTCCCCTTTCATTTCTTCAGCTGTCCTTTCAATAAAGGCCTAAAAATACTGAACTTTGTGTGTGTGTGTGTTTTTGTGTACTTACTGCTTGCAGCTGGTTGCTGTCTGCTCCCATGTTGACATTGTGTCTTTTCAGTTCTGACTTAATTAAGGCTGAAACATAAAACAAGGAAACATTACATTTCTAATGTTTAATTTGACATGCACAGATGAACAATTCTGGGAATTACTGTAATTGTTGGAATTGTTGGGGCTTTGTAAATTATAGAGTGTGGTCTGGACCTACTTTATCTGTAAAGTGTCTCGAGATAACTCTTGTTATGATTTGATACTATAAATAAAATTGAATTGAATTGAATTGAACACACGCACACACACAGCCTACCAGTGAGCAGTATTCCCAAGAAGATCCAGGCGCAGAGGAAGATATTTCCTATCAGTGGGTTGTAGTCTGTGGTCAGTTTGCCCTGAATCAGCGTGAAAATGATCCCAAATAGCTGTGGGCACATGCAAGCACACAGACACACACTTAATGAATGTGAAAGGAAGTGCCGTCGCACCTTTTGGTCACTTTTGAGGAACTTTGCGATACCTGAGCAAAAGCATTGAGGAGTCCCGACGACGTTCCTTCAGACTCCGGGTAGGTGATCTCCACTCCGAACTCAAAGCCCAGAGGCAGGTAACCCGTCATGAAGAACCTGGAACAGCAGACGTCAGACTCATCAGTTTCAAGTTATTCATTGTCATGTGCACAATATTAAAAAAGAAGATAAGATAAGATGGATACGATGACATAAACGTTCATGGCCGCTGCGCAGAGACCCATATAATGAACCTGTGCGTGCCACAACTGAAGGTGCTTTAGAGATAAGAAAAAAAAAGAAAAAAAAAATCAAGATAAAGGATAAATAGCTAAAAACAAGAATCGTTTAAGACATAAAATACTTACAACAGGACAGGTTAAAAAAAAAAAAAAAGCTGTCTGTGGCAATGAAAATCTTAAATCTGCGGCTTCTTCCAACGATGTTCATACAAAGATGTGTATTGTGCTGGTTATCGTTCAATACCATTATTGATATCAATACCAATCATGTGACTTCAATACCGGTTCCTGATCGCTACTTTTTTTTGCGGATTTTATAAAATGAAATTACACCATTACGGCAAAAATCTTATTTTATTTTTCAGCTCCTACTACGTTGACCACAGTGTTTCCTCTGTGTTGATTTTGTAGTGGCGGCCCACCATGGCAACATTTCTGCCACCACGCTATCAGAAATTAACCTGACTCCTCCAGATGGATTGCTTCGCATTTGCTCGGCATATCCATCTGGGAACTTACCGTTGGAGAACTTTTGGGAAGGGGCGAAAATCCTGGTTAGCTGATTGGATAAACTATCTGTCTATCACCACCTATAGTTGGTGATAGACGGGCCAAATCAACCAATCAGATCAAACTCTTGCCGAAACCAGTCGGGAGAAGAGCAAAAACATCTTTTCCTCCGAGAAAAGCCTCCAGTACTTGAAAAACTGAAAAAAATCCCTAAGGAAACACTGCCCCACTCTCTGCGGGTAACGTAGCGTTGTTCCTGCGTGTCTCTACGACATGTAACGTTAAACAGCCAATCACAGACATTATTAGATCTTGGTAGAAGCACGCTGCGTGCTCATTGGCTCACTGACGGTGATGGTATTTACTCCTAAGGTATTGAAATTTAGTATGACAATCACTTTTGGATACTAAGGAGGCAATTCGGTCTGCACCTAAAAAGTATCAAATTTGGTAACCAGCCCTATGTGTGTAAAGACAATCGTGCAGTTAAAACATGGGAATCTCCATGTTAATGTCAGTGCTGTAAATGGACATTTGGGAGGGAACGAGTTGTGCGGAATGTGCAGAGTCGTTGATCTTTATGAGCCCTCTGACATAACCGGACAAAATTACACCCCCAGCATTCCAGGTCAAACCTCTGGGGTGTGTATGACAATGTGCAGCCTGGAAAAAACAAGTCCCTCCGAACGACCCGCGCAGTCCGCAAAAGTCCACCCCAAAGAGCGACAGCGGCAAGGCAGGAAATATCGCAGCATGTGAGCTGCAAGGTCTGCGGTTAATTGAAAATGTAAAGTTTCCATTTTAGGGAAGGATATTGGCTCATTTTACACATCCACTCTAAAAGCATCAATGCATTATTTTAGAGTAATAGGCCATGGACATTTTGACCAATCAATAGAGACAGAGCGCATTTAAGTCCCGCCCACACCGGAGGTGGAAAACAACTCTCAGCTCTCCATTGTATTGCGTGAAGGTGCCTCATTGTCAATTCTGTTTGCTTGGCTAGCAAACAACGTGAAAATGCCTAAAAGCTGCTGTGTGGTGATATTCAGTACCAACAGGGTTAATAACCCATAACTGATGTTTTTATAAGCTGCCGACCAGAAAAACTGAGCTAATATGAAGACAAAAGTGGGTACAGACGTGATGAATCAGCAGAGAGAATGGGGACTGTGGGATCCTGACACTGACCTTACTAACGATATGTCTGATGTTACGTGTGTCAGCTTAACTTACAGACATATAGTTAGGCTAAAACTGACATTTGGATATTTGACTTGGTAACAAAATGCTTGCCGCAGACGTAACATATCGTTACTAATAGAGATGGCCCGATACAATTTTTTGCTTCCCGATACCGATTCCGATACCTAAACTTGCGTATCGGCCGATACCGAGTACTGATCCGATACCAGTGTGTCATATATTTTATTATGTTTTAACAGCTGTATACTACTATCCCTGTATGGATGTGATATTATTTCTATCTTTGCTATCGGTCTGGCTCAGGTTAAACTCTTTGTGAAACATGAACAAACACAAACAATGAATGCCCCAGAACTTTCTTTTATTTTCCAGTTTGACAGCCAGTTATAACAGAAAAAGAACCTAAATAAACTACTTTAACGTAGATTTTCTTTAGGGCTTTATTACGTGGTATCGGATCGGTGCATAAACTCCAGTACTTCCCGATACCGATACCAGCATTTTAGGCAGTATCGAACATCTCTAGTTACTAAGGTCGGTGTCAGGATCCCACAGTCTTTCCTTTCTTCCTGCTGATTCCTCCCGTCTGTATTCACTTTTTTTGACTTCATAAAAGTTCAGTTTTTCGGTTCGGCCGCTTACAAAAACTTAAGTCACGGGTCATTTACACTGTTGGTGGTGAATATCACCACACAGCAGCACTTAGGCATTTTTCTGTTGCTCGCTAGCAGACTAAATTGACGATGAGGCACCTTCAATACAAGTCAATGGAGAGCGGAGAGTTGTTTTCCCCCCCAGGTCTCTATGCAACATTGTAGATCGTACACTCTAAATATATAAGAAGATATACAGTACCAGTCAAAGGTATGGACACAGTTTCCGATTCACTTGAATGAGAATGTGTGTCCAATCTTTTGAACGGTACTGTATATAGAATATAAATCTATGATGTGCAGCCTTACCCCAGGGCTCCAGCAGTGACGAAGACCAGGTAGATGTTGTTGAGGTCCAGAGTGAAGGTGAAGACCACCATGCCCAGAAACGACAGGCCGTACACAATCAGGGTCGTCATCCTGTAGAGCACAAACACGTCAGAGGCTCTCAGTTATCGCATTGCTTTCTGTGACAGTAGATCAGTCACCAATCAAAAACTAACGTGTTACTTCTAGCGCTGCATGATATGAGGAAAACTCTAAATATTTAAATAATGTTGTTGAATATTGCGATAAAGATGTTGCTTGTGATAGATAAACAGACATCACAGTGTACTCTGTTCTGCTGCTTTCAGTATTCTGCTAAAATAAAACAATTTCTAGTTGAATTTAAAACAAATAAAGGAAAATCATTTCCAACTTTCTTTTATTGAACAAATTGAATTGAATATAAAAAGCAGCATCTCAAGCTAGGATTAATTTTCCTCCCACTTGTGTTGTAAAGTTGCGTTTCAATGGATAAAAACATCTCATTCTTTTGATTTGACTGGCAAAAACTACGGAGGCACATTAAAGTCTGCTCGCGGAAATAGAACCTGCTCGGGTCGGGATTTAATTTCTCTTAAAGTGCTCATATTGTGCTCATTTTCAGGTTCATAATTTACATGGTTTACATGGTTTAATTTTCAAAAAATGCCAAATCACCCTGTGTGTTGAGCTCTCTGTTTTAGCTACAGAGTGAGACATCACACTTCTGTTCCATCTTTGTTGGGAGTCGCACATGCGCAGTAGCTAGGTAAGGACTACTAGCCAGTCAGAAGCAGAGTATGAGGGCGTGCCCTGACAGTACCTAGGTAAGGACTACTAGCCAGTCAGAAGCAGAGTATGAGGGCGTGTCCTGACAGTACCTAGGTAAGGACTACTAGCCAGTCAGAAGCAGAGTATGAGGGCGTGCCCTGACAGTAGCTAGGTAAGGACTACTAGCCAGTCAGAAGCAGAGTATGAGGGCGTGCCCTGACAGTACCTAGGTAAGGACTACTAGCCAGTCAGAAGCAGAGTATGAGGGCGTGTCCTGACAGTACCTAGGTAAGGACTACTAGCCAGTCAGAAGCAGAGTATATGGGTGTGCCATGCTAGCAGCTAGGTGAGCATTATAACGTGTGTTACAAAGTGACCACGTTGGTCTCTGAAGTAAAGGCTGGACTACAGTAGAGCTGTTTGGAGCAGTTTGTGAACAGTGTTTTCTGTTGGAGATGGTAAGTCCCTTTGGGGGGGGACTTTGGGCTTTTTCACTTTGTAAATCTATAACATGCACAAAGACGATATATAACACAATAAAGGAAAGGGGAAGAAGCCAAAAAGCATAATATGAGCACTTTAAATTCCTCCAACTAGGTTGTCTCAGGTTTCATTTTACCTTATTTAACCTCCGAGCTGTTTTGTTCTCACATGAAAGCTGATATGAAATCTGATATTACACTGTATGGCCAAAGGTATGTGGACACGCCTGTCTTAGTTCCAACAAAGAGAAAATTGTAATGCTTCAGCAAACAACGATAAACTAGACAATACCGTCTTTCAAATCTGTGCTCCCATAAACAAAGCCAGCTCCATAAAGAAATGGGTATCGAAATGTTTTCAAATTAGCCTTTTTTTCATATCCTGAAGAGAAGCAGAGCTGGTTAAGGTTAGGCTTGTGAAGGCATGGATGTTAGTGATGAGCGGCGTCTGGAGAGGTTAGAAAGCAGATTTGCTGTGTGACTGAAATGAGAGGGTGGAGTCCAGAACAACGCCCGCCCGGGTTGCCGACTCCCGGGGGGGGAGAAGATCTCCAATAGGGCTGCAACTAACGATTATTAGAGATCACTTTCTCAATTAATCAATAACCTGTTTGGTGTATAAAATGTCAGAAAATAACAATTCTAAGATATTCAGTTTACTGTCACAGAGGAAGAAAGAAACTATTCACATTTAAGAAGCTGGAATCAGAGAATTTCTTTTCCATAATAAAGGATTCAAACCAATTAATCACTTATCAAAATAGTTGGTGATTAATTATAATAGTTATATTAATAATAGTTGACAACTAACAATAATCTTTGCAGCTCTAAATTCCGACTTGAATGTCCTGCACAAAGCCCCAACCTCAACCACATCCGACACTTAAGAGATGGACTTAAACGGCGACTGTGAGCCAGGCTTAACCGCACAACAGTAGCCAGTAGCCCTTCAACCAGGAGTGTTGTCTTTAAGTGTCCACATACTTTTGACCATGCAATATCTAAGCCTGATTTGTTTTTAGAGCCACTAAGTCTTTTTTCTGACTATTCACAAAAATCGGCTACATTACAACACAATCTATGTATGTGTTTGTGAGAAATTGTCCTGAAATGAACAGGTGGGGAATGTGTGTGAATGCGTTTCCTACTTGTATGTCTTTGTGTGGTCCAGCCACAGACCACAGAGGATGGAGCCGACCATTCCAGCAACAACCAGAGTCAGACCAATTCTCCCAGCATTCAACTCCTGGTTCTGAGGAGAGGAGAGGAGAAGAGAAGAGAGGTGAGGAGTATATAGCCTATGTGGGAACAAAGAGCTGTCATTTACAAATGCTTTTGTGCTCCTTTAAACTCATCAAATCTGAGCTGAAACGTTAAGGTTGCACTTACAGGTGGACTTTAAGCCGGTCACATGTGTGTGAGAGTGTATATATGTATGTGTGAGGGTTGTTAGCTCGGGGGAGTCGGGGATTTACAGTGTTTCTGGGGGGAGAGAGCTGTAAAGTCATCTGACAGGTAAGCTGAGAGAGTTTAAGAAGTTCATGGAGGGGTGAACATCTCTAAGTGTGTGTGTGACAGGGATATAGTGTGTACTGCTAAGAAAAACAAACTGACTGAGCATAAGCATTTCAGTAAGTCAGTGTGTGTGTGTGTGTGTGTGTGTGAGAGAGAGAGCTAGCGAGAGAAGGAAGGGGTTTAGAGTGAGTGAATCAGTCTTTCTCTCCATCCTTTTGCTTCTTTTGCATGTGCGTTCGTGCGTGTGTGTGTGTGTGTGTTTGTGTGTGTGTGTGTGTGTGTGTGAGAGAGAGAGAGAGAGGGAAGTGTTTCAGAGTGAGTGAATCAGTCTTTCTCTCCATCCTTTTGCTTCTTTTGCATGTGTGTGTGTGTGTGTGTGTGTGTTTGTATATGTGTGTGTGTGTGTGTGTGTGTGTGTGTGTGTGTGTGTGTGGGTGTGTGTGTGTGCGTGTGTGTGTGAGAGAGATAGCGAGAGAAGGAAGTGGTTTAGAGTGAGTGAATCATTCTTTCTCTCAATCCTTTTGCTTCTTTTGCATGTGCGTGTGTGTGTGTCTGTGTGTGTTTGTGCGTGTGTGTGTGTGTGCACACTGAGTGTGTTATGGCGGGCAGCAGGCATGCGTGAACACAGCTAATGAACTCAGACAATGAGCTCATGTCTAATCAGAGCCGTCAGACGTGTCTTTGTTGTTTTTGCTCTCACTGCCTCTCTTTCTCTCTTGGTCTGTCTTTCTCTTTCTCTCTTGGTCTGTCTTTCTCTCTTGGTCTGTCTTTCTCTTTCTCTCTTGGTCTGTCTTTCTCTCTTGGTCTGTCTTTCTCTTTCTCTCTTGGTCTGTCTTTCTCTCTTGGTCTGTCTTTCTTTCTTGGTCTGTCTTTCTCTCTTGGTCTGTCTTTCTCTCTTGGTCTGTCTCTCCATCCACCGCAAGGTTTCATCCACCTGTTTTTATGTAGTTGTCAAACATGGGAATGGGAACACCAGAGTTCAGGCGTTGCAAAATGATTTCACGTGAATTTCTGTCATTACCTTTTGAGGCATTCCGTTAATAACTGAGGCATTGTACAAGTGTAAACTGAAGCTCGAGATTCACCCTCCGCAGAAAATGAAGCTCTGCACCAAATGTCATTCTAGTCCATCTCGTATAGCTGTCAAGATATTCGCTCTGGACCAAAGGGTTGGATGGCAAACCAACCATTGGACCAAGTCAGCGACTGTCATCGTTCCTTGAGCCACTCCTGCTGTGTGAAGCAGCTAAAAAGCTTTAAAGATGACGTCCCAGTCATAGATATCAACAACATAATAGTTGTAAAGAGTGCCATCCTTTAACCCTTGTGTTGTCCTGAAAATTAACCCTTTTTTTTGGACAATTTAGTCACTTATTTTGCTGCTTTTTATTTTAAACGTTCTTGTCTCTCTGACATTTTTTGTAGCATTTTTCAACGTTTTCTGCACTTATTTTCCACTACCACCGGTATATTCTACACTAATACCAACTTATCACCATTTTCTCCCTCATTTTTGGAATTTATGGTCAATATACCTCATGATATTACTTTTGGGCAATTTGCTTGAAAGACACCCAAATGTTCTGACATGTTCTAAATACTTTTTCTTGTGTGGCCGCTCGTCAGTGGAATAAGTTGCCTACAGAGCTGATAAGAAGCACAAACTCTTACACGTTTGCAAGACAGACAAAGAAATGGCTTTTGTCAAATCAAATTTGTACACACATGTGACTGGATATATGTATGTGTGTGTAAGTGTGTGTTCAGAGGTCTATAAGAGTAGATCTGAGTACATGAAAGGTTCTTATATTTTATTTATTTGATCAATTAGTCAGTAAATTTTACTTTTAATGTATGCATGATGTATTGTGTATTTTAGTTAAGATCAGCCTGCCCAGGGACTACGGGTGAAAATTAGCTCTTGAGCTAAAACCTGGTACTATGCATCTCTCCCCTTGGGGTTAATGTTTATTGTACGCTGTCCCTGTTTTCTCTAAATAAATCAAATTTAAACTTTAAACATAGAAACTTTGAAAACGTGTCAAATGTGACAACAGCAGGGTTAAAACCCGGGATAAGAAGACAGAAGTGAGGCCAATTCTGAGATTAACGAGTCTGTTTTCATTCCCTCATTAACTCCCAGCTGTTTGTGTTTGTGTTGGGGTTTTTTTACCTCATAGCAGGACATGATCATCTGGTTGAGAAGTGTGGAGACAGAGTAGAAGGAGCCAGTCATTATACCTGCAAGCAAACAGATACAAAAGGCTGCGTTCCATTAGTAGTTCCACTTTCCCGCGTTCACTTCGCTTCTTGACATTTTACAGACCAAACAGCTAATGGATTAATTCATCGACAGATTCATCAACAATGGAAATAATTGTAAGTTGCAGCAACTTACCTACCCGCAAGTACAACGATCTAGGTCAATATGAACAAACATTGGCTATATTACATGTTTTAGTAAAATGGCAAGCTATCAATGAGGTTTTATTAAGAAAATAAACTATCTGCCAAAAAGCTGCAACAGCACTTATGATGGCCGCGGGGAATATGTCTGGCTTTTCTAACTGTAAATGCAAAAAAACGTCCATGAAAAACATTTTTGGCATACAACTACATCCATCCGTCTATCCCACAGCGTGTCTAGCTGTCATGACTGGCTGTCGAGTGTGTGTGTGTGTGTGTGTGTGTGTTTGTGACATTATGCATGCAGGTCAAATGAGTACGACATTAATACTCAATCTCTTCTTTTAAGTCGGCCTGCCAAATGCAGAGGAAAAGTCAGCTTTGACTGTGTGACAGATCATTTATACAAGTTGACATGGTTTTTCCTGGGGGGCTGGGGGAAGGGCGGGACTACGCACAGCAGTAAGGGTGATTGGACCACGTACAGTAAAGGCAAAAAGTCTGCGTTTCCTTATTTGATAGAAATCTATGCATGTGCCTGTCATTTCTAGCAATTTGATAAACAAAACTGTATATTATGCTTGAGTAAATAAAAAACCCAATTAACAAAACTGGTTAATCAAATCCTACCCGGGAGAGTCCGGTACAGCCTGAATCTAGAGAACAAACTGAGATTAGCTCTCATATTCAAGTATGTGTTCTGCTTTGCATTGTTTGGTTAAATTGCTCTTAAACACGTTTGAGAGCAAAATTCCTCTATGCAGGAAAAAAAAAAAAAACCCTGGTTGAGTTGTGAAGTGTGTGTGTTGTGCTACCTGTCACACATCGGGGAGTCACGTCACACAACGGGTGCCGTGAGATGGTCACGCGAGAAACGTGAGAGGGCAGAAGAACGCTGTCAGCCTCAGAGTGGCCCTAATGATGTCTCTCCGCAGGAAACGCTCCGTTTCTGGAGCTCACATTTCAGCAAACGTTCCTCAGCAGATTTAAACGGGGCCTGGTGGCCTTTCAACTTATCACACAGACACCTCCAGTTCTCAGTGCTAGTGGATTGTTTTAAGTGTTTTTAAGAGGCTTTTAGGGTGTGACGGTTTAAGGATTTAGTTAGAAATTGAGACTATAAACGAGAAATGGCTCCCAAGAATACAATACGGCAACAAAAATGGATGTGAGAGTCCACAAAATGCTGTAAAACAGGGATACTCAACTGGCTTTGCTTACACTTTTGCAAAATGACAGTTAATAAACCACCATATTTATCAGATCAAAACAACCTTGCATACAAAAATTGTAAGTTAAAGTATTCATCATCCTTTAAATTATGGGTAAATGTGGCTGCCAAATAGCCTGGGTGTTTGGGGGTACTCATCAGTCACCTACTCATTAATCACCTACTCGGCAGTCACCTACTCATCAATCACCTACTCATCAATCACCTACTCATCAGTCACCTACTCATCAATCACCTACTCATCAGTCACCTACTCATCAGTCACCTACTCATCAGTCACCTACTCATCAATCACCTACTCATCAGTCACCTACTCATCAATCACCTACTCATCAGTCACCTACTCATCAATCACCTACTCATCAGTCACCTACTCATCAGTCACCTACTCATCAGTCACCTACTCATCAGTCACCTACTCATCAGTCACCTACTCATCAATCTACTCATCAATCACTTACTCATCAATCACCTACTCATCAATCTACTCATCAATCAGCTACTCATCAATCACCTACTCATCAATCACCTACTCATCAATCACCTACTCATCAATCTACTCATCAATCACTTACTCATCAATCACCTACTCATCAATCTACTCATCAATCACCTACTCATCAATCACCTACTCATCAATCACCTACTCATCAATCACCTACTCATCAGTAACCTACTCGTCAGTCACCTATTCGTCAGTCACCTACTAATCAGTAACCTACTAATCAGTAACCTACTCATCAATCACCTACTCATCAATCACCTACTCATCAATCTACTCATCAATCACTTACTCATCAATCACCTACTCATCAATCACCTACTCATCAATCACCTACTCATCAATCACCTACTCGTCAATCACCTACTCATCAATCACCTACTCATCAATCTACTCATCAATCATCTACTCATCAGTAACCTACTCGTCAGTCACCTATTCGTCAGTCACCTATGGAATGATGCAGGTTGCACCCACATAGATCGAAGTGATGCCCCCAGATGGTGCGCTGGGAAAATTGTGGTGGAATTTTTATTTTATTTTTTTAAATGGATGACGAGTCGGACGTGGTCCCACATGAAATTTAAGACCTACTTATTCTAAATTCCAGACTCCAAGACATATTCAGACCTTAAAAATTGAAAATTGTATTTAAGACGTTTCAGACTTTTTAAGGACCCGCGGGGACCCTGCGGTATGAGCTGGCATGAAAAGTAAATTCATTAAATTGCCCCGGTTTCCAAGGTTTTTCTGTCCTCATGCGTCTTTGCGAGACGCAAATCCAGCCGCAGCACCGGCCCTCACAGGTCGGGTGTACGCAAGGGCGTTTCTAGGATTTGAGGACTTTCGGGGCTTGGAGCTTACCTTTGTCAGGCTTTATAAACAAGCTCTATTTTATTTTATTTTTTAATACATTCTGGTACATTGTTTATATTCAAAGTGCAAAAAAAAATCCCAGAGTGAAGCTGTTTTTTTTTTATTGTGAATTAGAAAAAGGGCCGGGGCCATCCGGCACTCTATCACGGCCCAGATTTAGTTAAAAAACACTCAAAGGCTCCCACTGATCTGGTGATGTTTCACACTTACCGTAGCTGACGAGCAGGAGGACGAAGGCTTTGTTCTTCATCAGGTTGAAGATGGACTGTTTGTAGGAGTAATCTTCAGAAAGGGAGCTTGGGAGGACAGCCTGCGAGTGACTGGGAGGGAGGAGAGGGCGGTCCTTTATCACTGCAGAACACACACACACACGCACACACACACAGACAGTTTGGGTGAGCTTGCTGGGCCTCTCATTTGTCAACCAGAGACATAAATACATAAATACAAAGACCGTAAATAACACAATGTATGAACACAGGGATCCTCTAAATGCAAAAATCCAAACAGCAGCATGTCATGGGACCTTTAATGGAGCAGTGTCAAGTCTTCCCTACATTACCACTAGTTACACTGGATGGATAGCAGCGTATTTTACAGATCAGGTTATATCTTTATGTGACCCATCAGTATGAAAATCAAAGGACAAAAGAAATGTGCATGAAATGGATAATCCAATAAACGTCATGTCTACTTTTATTATAGTCAAACTTACATAATCGCTGTGTAACACAGCAGTGAGGGTTACAGTGACTCTACTTTTTTCTGTGTTTGAATGGCCGGTTGAAACCACAGCTACAGTGTCAACATCGTTTCTTTGCATATCTTCTGATGTCGGTTCAAAGCGAGGGTGTGAGGTCACCCTTTCCACCGACACAAACTCCGCCCTTTTTCTCGCCAAAACACAATGCGTTGTTGACATACATAAAAGCGTAACCCTTCACCACAGGTCTTTCCTTAACCTAAACCTAATCCTACTCCTATCTTAATCCTTAACTCAAAGTGCTAATCCTTAACTGGTCATTTACGGATTTAAGGAGCAGCAAAATGTCCACTGTGGAAGATTTCTGGAATATTTCCATCCTTGTGGGGTATTCTGGTCCTGAGAAGGGCAAGAACACACACACACAATTCGTCTAGTCAACTCACATGACTTTGTGGTAACTGTACGACAAATCCCCAGCAACTTAAATCGTGAATCTGTTAAAAATCGATTTAAATGTGTAAAGATTACAACTGGTTAAGATAGAAGAAGAAAAAAGAAGAAGGCGTAGGACTATATGGGGGCTTGGGTTAGTAGAGTGTATTGTTAAATCCCTAATATGTATGCAAGGCAGTGTGTGTGTGTGTGTGTGTGTGTGTGTGTGTGTGTGTGTGTGTGTGTGTGTGTGTGTGTGTGCGTGTGTTTACCTATAACGGCGAGGATGAAGAGGAAGGTGGAGACAGCGGCGGTGCCGTAGAACATGACGCTGATGTTGTGACCCGTGAGTGCGACATCCTCGGGCGTGTTGGGAACCAAAACTGGAGGTAGCAGGAAGCCTATGGCGGTTCCCAACTAGGGACGAGAGACATAGAAAGACACAGAGAGAGAGAGAGAAATATTGTTTACTAAGCTGTTATACAGTGTGTTGTCATATTACACATTTATATGAATTGGTTGGTGATAACACGTGTGTATTAATCAATTATACAGCATTTTTGTTCCATTCTATTTTATTGTGTTTAAAATTCCGAAATCGATAACGTATGCCTTTTTGTTTTCAATGACTCTCATGTTAGTCCTGTAAGGTAAAAAGTACTACGTAGTATTAGTATTCATCAAGCAGAATAACCCACATCAGAATACTATATTAAAATTGATGCACTATACACCACTTGCATGTTGCAGCTAATATGGTGTGGCTAATTTCCAATACTAAATACCATCATATTGTTTGATTTAAAAAGGGGGACCAGAGGGTGTGTGCCAATTATAGGGGTATCACACTTCTCAGCCTCCCTGGTAAAGTCTACTCCAAGGTGCTGGAAAGGAGGGTTCGGCCAATAGTCGAACCTCGGGTTGAGGAGGAACAATGCGGATTCCGTCCTGGTCGTGGAACAACGGACCAGCTCTTCACTCTCGCAAGGATCCTGGAGGGAGCCTGGGAGTATGCCCAACCGGTCTACATGTGTTTTGTGGATTTGGAGAAGGCGTATGACCGGGTCCCCGGGAGATACTGTGGGAGGTGCTGCGGGAGTATGGGGTGAGGGGGTCTCTTCTCAGGGCCATCCAATCTCTGTACAACCAAAGCGAGAGCTGTGTCCGGGTTCTCGGTAGTAAGTCGGACTCTTTTCAGGTGAGGGTTGGCCTCCGCCAGGGCTGCGCTTTGTCACCAATCCTGTTTGTAGTATTTATGGACAGGATATCGAGGCGTAGTCGGGGTGGGGAGGGGTTGCAGTTTGGTGGGCTGGGGATCTCATCGCTGCTCTTTGCAGATGATGTGGTCCTGATGGCATCATCGGCCTGCGACCTTCAGCACTCACTGGATCGGTTCGCAACCGAGTGTGAAGCGGTTGGGATGAGGATCAGCACCTCTAAATCTGAGGCCATGGTTCTCAGCAGGAAACCGATGGAATGCCTTCTCCAGGTAGGGAATGAGTCCTTACCCCAAGTGAAGGAGTTCAAGTACCTTGGGGTTTTGTTCGCGAGTGAGGGGACAATGGGGCGGGAGATTGGTCGGAGAATCGGCGCAGCGGGTGCGGTATTGCATTCAATCTATCGCACCGTTAGACGAAAAGAGAGCTTAGCCAGAAGGCAAAGCTCTCGATCTACCGGTCAGTTTTCGTTCCTACCCTCACCTATGGTCATGAAGGCTGGGTCATGACCGAAAGAAGCGAGATCCAGGGTACAAGCGGCTGAAATGGGTTTCCTCAGGAGGGTGGCTGGCGTCTCCCTTAGAGATAGGGTGAGAAGCTCACTCATCCGTGAGGAGCTCGGAGTAGAGCCGCTGCTCGCTGCGTCGAAAGGAGCCAGTTGAGGTGGTTCGGGCATCTGGTAAGGATGCCCCTGGGCGCCTCCCTAGGGAGGTGTTCCAGGCACGTCCAGCTGGGAGGAGGCCTCGGGAAGACCCAGGACTAGGTGGAGGGATTATATCTCCAACCTGGCCTGGGGAACGCCTCGGGATCCCCAGTCGGAGCTGGTTAATGTTGCTCGGGAAAGGGAAGTTTGGGGTCCCCTGCTGGAGCTGCTCCCCCCGCGACCCGACACCGGATAAGCGGACGAAGATGGATGGATGGATGGATGGATGTTTGATTTCTATTTTGATTTAGTAATCTGACTCTGCCAAGTAACTAAACCTGTCAAGATAAATGCAGGCTACGTAGTTGAAGTATAAAGTAATATACATGGAAATAATCAAGTAGAGTAGCCTACATAACCTCAGAAGTGTGAGTAGCCTATCAATAATATGTTGCGCGCGCACAAACTGACCTGGTTCCCCAGCACGGCCGCGGCGCACGCGGTGGAAACCTCGCCGGGTCCGAACCACACCGAGGCGACGCGGGAAGGCAGGCCGAGGATGAACACCTGCGCCACGGAGCAGACGACCTGCGCAGCGACGGTGACTCCGAACAGCCCGGGGCTTACGCTGGCGCACTTCAGCCAGGCGCCGACGCAGTTAAGGCCGGCGCCCAGCAGGGCCGTGAGCCGCAGACCCTTCCGGTCCAGCAGCCAGGTAGCCGGGAAGATGAGAGGGATGTAGACGACCATGTAGACGATGGAGAGCCAGTCCACCTTGTCGTTCGTCACCCCGTAGTACCGCGTGAACACGTTGGCTATGATGCTGTACTGGATCCACTGGAAGGCGTTCACCAACGAGTACAGGCTGAAAACTAAGAGCACGGCGAACCGGCGCGGGTACAGTTTAGTCTCTAGCTTTGTCCCTTGCTTCTCCTCCGCCTCTCCTCCTCCACCACCGTTAGGCAGCATCGCCTCTCTCTCATCCGCGGCCGGAACTTCCTTCTCCTGCTCCAGCGCCCTGCTGTCGCTGTCTGTCTCCCCGGCCCCGCCTGTCTTTATTGCTTCTTCGTATGTCGGGCATCTCTCGGCCGCTCCTTCCAGCTCGGGAGTCTTCCTGCCGACCGTGATGTCGTCAGGTGCGCCGGTATCCGCGCGCAGGTGCTCCTGCACGAGGTCGCCGGCAACCATGATGCCTGTTTGATGCTCTTTTTCTTCTTCTCTTTCCCCCCGCGCTGCTGTAGATCTACGTCGGGGGGATGTGACAGCTAGGAGACCGAGCTACAGGAAGCGAGAAAACGCAGCACAGAGTGGTTTCCTCATTCGGTTAGGCGAGTCTTCTCGTAACCGAACATCAATGAAAATAATGTGAACCGGACTCTGGCGAGATACACATCAAAACGACGCACTTTAACACGCCATACTCGTCAGAAAATAGCCGGTTGCTCAGCTTCTTCTCTCCTCTCCGGCCGCCCCTAACCAGCACGCTGCCAGTCTGCCAGGCTTGTGTGCGTATACCTCTCGCTCTCTCTCTCTCTCTCTCTCTCTCTCGCTCTCTGTCTCTGTCTCTCCCTCTCTCTCTCTCGCTCTCTGTCTCTCTCGCTCTCTGTCTCTCTCTCTCCTCTGTCGCTCTCTGTCTCTCTCCTCTCTCGCTCTCTCTCTGTGTGTTTGCTGCTACCCTTCTACGTCCCTCTATCTATTGTTCAGCCGACGCTGACACACATGGCCTTCCGATGCTAATGAGCCAATAGTAGAGCAGCAAGCTGTGTAGTAGGACTATGTTTAGCCTACGGGTGTAAATGAAGGGTGATGTGGAAGGTGGGATACCATCCCATGATGCAACAGCTTGTACAGTGAATATAAGTTATAGTAAACTATAAAGTGTACTGCCCCATTATAACCCTAAGCCCTTCCTATTGTCTTATGCTCTGTGGTCTCTGTTGGTGCTTTTTGAAAAAGCGGCTGAAGACTCACTTGTTTAAACGTTTTGCTGTTTTTTTCTTATGGATGTAATTTTGTGTTTTAAGGTCTTTTTTAATTTACCAAAATTTCCATTGGTATTTAATGTCTTTTTTTTTGCTTGCTCAATGTAATGCAATTGGTCTTATTTTAACAATGTTATCATGTGAAGCACTTTTTTGACTTTGTCCGTGAAAAAGGTGCTTTATCAAATAAACGTATTATTATTATTACATATAATAAGAGGTAAATAATAATAATTCAGTTGAATAAGTCTACTAAGTTGCCTTATATTTAGACTGCCGCGTTAATGTTGCTGTTATGTTACTGTAATGTACTAATACAAATGAATTACAAATGTATGATTGTTATTATTCCATTTATGTATATTTAGACAAAGATGATTACGTATTTTGACTTTTCAACTATTATTGAAATGGTAATGGCTTTTTTAAATGAAAGGGTTGCTCTATTTTTATTTAAGACCTTAATAAACAGCCGAGTACACTTAAATATGTTTCATCTCAGTTTAAGCTCATAAGAATTTACACTTCGCTCTTCTTCAACACCTGATCAGCTACATGCTGAAAACATAAACAATTAAAGAAATAATGAAACAAATCCATAAAAATGTGCAGGACTGTGATGGTGCTGCTTGGTCCTTATACGCCAATTAGTCCGTCCATGTGCTCAGGCCATTATCTTCTCTAATCCTGATCACCATTTGACCCACTGGGACTTTATCCTGCAGGTACAAGCTGCAGGACAAAGTCTGATCCCACAGGAAATTCATTTTGTATACGCAAATTTAAACGTTTCATCCATGAATGTGGAATTCAGCACCACAAACTTGGCAGAGTAAGAAAAAGGCCAGAGTTAGTTAACCATGAAAATGCAGAAACATACATTTTATACCTAAGAACTTATTCTAGGTGTGTGTGGTCAGAGCTGTGCTCTGTTAAGGCTGATTCATGCTTCTACGGAGGCTCCACACGGAGCTTTCGCCGTAGCCTACGTAAGTGGCCTGAAGTTTATGCTTGTGCGTTGGTGTGTGCGTCTATCTCTTTAAGACAATAGCAGGGCCGGCATATGTGTGTGTGTGTGTGGGGAGTGTGTGGTAGAGCGAGTGAGAGAGTGACAGAGTCATAGTGAGAGAAACAAAGTGTCTCCCCTGTGTTTTCTGACCACGGTGGGAAATCTGGAGCAGGAGAAGTTAAATCTCTCCCTGATTTCATGTTGTTTACGGAGAAGGGGGAATGCAGCGCTGCCAAGCCAAGGCCGAGCGACGTGTGTCGCCGCGACGTGTAGTTACATTTTTTGAGAGGTGCCTGTCAGGCTCATCGTAGGGTCGTATCTCCATGTACCTTCATACGTTCCAACGGCGTCGATTTAACACAGAAGCATACATGTAACTCGGCCTTTACACTTGCACCCACACCCTTTTGTGATATTGCAGGGTACTGACAAACTTCAAATCAATGGAGCTAAAGTTCAATTACTGGGAAATATCGCCTTTAATCTGTGAACTCTACTTCAGCATGAACCAACAAAAAAAAAAGGTTTCAAGATAAGGAATGCTGTTTACGCTAAATTCCTAATCTACCTATGTTATGTAGCCTAACTTAAAAAATAGTAACATCAATTTTTTTGCATCTTTTTAGGTGGCAGGAGTGAAAATCGTTGCTGTTCTGGTTTCAGAATGATGAAGACAGTTATATAGTAGATTAGATACAAAATTGGGAAATTGTTTTCCATTACCATCATGTTTTGTGCCAAATGATGTGCAGATTTTTAGGCTTCCTATTATCAAACATTTTTGAAAAAATATAATAGCCGCCGTAAATGGGATAAAAGTACTGAAGTACACTAAATCACTGCAGCCAGGTGAGAAGTTGAGGTCAGCAAAAACTAAATTTTAAGCTGGTGTTGAAGGAATACTTTGTCCGTGGAAGCATAAGGGGAAAAAAACAAAGCTTTCTTCACAAATTCAAGGTAACACAGGGTGAGTAACTGATAGACATGAAGCTACACTCCCGGATTAATGGTGCTCAATAGGTGCTCACTGTTTTAGAGAGAAGTTTAGGGCGTTCCTAGTCTCCCTAGTAAGATTTCTAGAGTGAAATATTACCATTGAAATGGAGAAATGTGGCATTTTTCTAATTAGTAAATATCTTTCAGTTCATTTTTTTTATATATATTCTGCAGGGGACTGTTTGCCGAGGCAAAATCCCAAAATCTGACATTGGATATTAAAAACCTGCAATGAAAGGCTGTATATTTACATAAATATTAAATAGCATCTAATGGCAGACACTTGATATTAAGGAGTATTTACTCAGGTTGTAATGACTAAATTAATCTGTACATTCCTGGTCTACTGAGGCTACAATAAGCTACTCTTTGCACTAGGAATGTCTCTGTTGTGTGTAGGTCCATCCTGGGAGCAGTGGTGTAGTCTAACATTATACCCACCCATTACAGTGGGTATACTGTACTGTATATTGGCCAGAAACTGCCTTTGGGGGAGGGGCCATATCATAGTGGGGGGGTCTGGGTGTCCTCCCCCAGGAAAGTTTTGAGCATCGACTTCATTTCCTACTAAATGCACCAATTATGGTGGAAATACCTTTATATAGCCTATGCGAAGTAGAAAAACACAGATGACAATTCAAAATATATCAAAAATATAATGGAAAGCATGTTGTTGCGTGTCATTGGGCATTTTTAAGAGGGTATATGGAACTCCTGGAGCTTTCTTAGTGGATATACTGCGCATGCCTGCGTATCACTCAGACTACACTACTGCTCAGGAGGATCAGATAACCTTTGAGAGGAGAGAGTCTCACTCTGTCTCTGTTTTCAGGTACCAAGGGGGAAAATAATAATTTGCTCTCAGCGGATATTGTGATAAATCCTGTCATTTTGGCCAGCAATGTACACGCGTACACACACATCATCACACAGCAACCACCTTTCAACAGGTCAAAAGTTCACCTAAAAGAAACCGTATAAATGAGTGTTATCCACATTGTTGAAAGAGTAGGCTGTTAGGAGATACTTTGTGTGGAAAGATAATCTAATCAGGGGCAGCTGTGGCTTAGCGTGGTGGTAGAACGGTCGTCTACCTATTGGAAGGTTGGTGGTTCGATCCCTGACCCTGCGGTCCCATGTCAAAGTGTCCTTGGGCAAGACACTAAACCCTGACTGTCTCCCGATGCTGCTATGGGTGTGTTAACGTGTGTGAATGTTCATCTGAGGACAGCAGCCTCGGCCACAGTGTAAGAATGTGTGTGAATGGTTCCTGTAATATGAAAAAGCGTCATTAAGACTAAAAAAGTGCTATAAATATAAACACAGTCCATTTGCATGTATTACACTATACCATATTTTTGGGCCCATCTAATCTAAAGTCTGTATTTAAAAAAGTAATAGTCAAAACATGTATAGGGTTATTTTTCAGTGACTGTAAGATGAGCAAAAAGAGTGTGTGTGTGTGTGTGTGTGTGTGTGTGTGTGTGTGTGTGTGTGTGTGTGTGTGTGTGTGTGTGTGTGTGTGTGTGTGTGTTTGGGGGGGGTTCTCAAAGCTCCAACTTTTTGAAGACAGAAAGAACTCGTATGTGTTTTAAACTCTGGATGGAGTAGCTCATCCCTCCAAATATAAAAGATCTTTGGCGCTCTTATTCAGGTTTCCCTTTGCCATGGAAACAGCAGGATCACAAAGTGACTACACTTTGGATAATTTATAACCACAGACTGTATAAATAACTTCACAACAAGAAAAATAGGCTACACCAAAAAAAAAAACACAATGTCGGGAGCTGAAGAGCAGCGGGCTCTCCTGGAGCTGAACCAGCGGAGGGAGACGTGGTGTCAGGTGGAGATGACTCCCCAGCAGTCCTGGGAGAGGACCCAGAGGAGGCATTACAGGAGTCACCTGCGGACCAGCCCGGTGGTCCTCAGCGCTCTGACCGGCGGGCCGCAGCGCAGGGCGGCCCGCGGCGACCGGCCGCCCCCCTCCAAGCTCCCGCAGAGAAGGCACTTCGGAGAGAGCTGTGAGAAGGCTTGTTTTTGGATAATTTACTGAAATATATCCCTGTAGACCTAATGTCTCTTTGGGAACTTACAGTGTGTGTGTGTGTATGTGTGTGTGTGTGTCAATGTCTATAATTAATTCCATAATTAATAGCTGTAAAAGAAAAAATACTGAGGGCCTGGAGGGAGGTGATGCTCAATATTTAAAACTCCAACATTCCCACAGGGACTTACACAGATTAATGTAGTTTCTAAAAAGTGCCAAAGCTATAGAGGTGCACGATTTAGAAAATGTCACGATGCGATTCAATATCGATTTTTAGGCTCGAGATTCAATTCAAAATGGATTCTTGATTAAAATAACGATTCACCGTATGTAAATGTAGTTACTTTCCCATGTGATTGCAGTAGACATAAAATAAAAATAAAAGATATATAAAAAATATATATATATATATATATATTTTGTATTTGTTTTTAATAAAGAATTATGAATTGATTTTTGGAATTCTATGAATCGATTTTGAATCGGTAGAGCCAAATTGCGATTCGAATGTGAATCGATTTTTTTTTTGCACACCCCTGCAAAGCTATGCTGGGATATTTGTCCAGCGCCATTATAGATTTGATGACTGTATTTCCTTTGTGTGTATAGAAAAACTGGAATGAAAGTAGAGCTGCAAAGATTAATCTATTAGTTGTCAACTATTAAATGAGTCTGCAACTGTTAACATAGTCGATTAAATCGGTTTAAGTCTTTTTTTTTTATGAAAAGTAAATAATTCTCTGATTTAGGCTTCCTAAATGTGAATATGTTCTAGTTTCTTCTCTCCTCTGTGACAATAAATTGAATATATTTGAGTTGTGGAACAAAACAAGTCATTAGAGGATGTCATCTTGGGCTTTAGGCAAAACTGATTGACATTTTTACCATTTTATAATCGATTCATTGAGGATATAATCTTAATATCCTGTCTGTAATGCCTCTTTCCTTCTCTTCCAGATGAATCGCAGCTGGTGTAGGCGGCCGTAGCCTGACGAGAACCCAATCAACTAATGGAGCTCAGCGTAAATTCTTTCAGGAAGACTTTTTAGGGAAGAGTCTCTCTTCCCTAAAAAAAAAAATCAGCTGTTCAGTTAAACCATTCAGAATTGGCCATGAACTTCACGAGCCAATCACAGCATTACATCCCTGCCTTGAATCCGTTTCTCTCCCTGCTGCTGTCGGCTGTCATTTCAGGCGAAGCGAGCAACCTTCCTCCTCCCCTTCCACCTCCAGTCATCGTTACCCGCGGCGCCCTGTCCCGTCAGCTCCTTCGGTCTGGTGTTCGGTCTGGTCTTCGGGCACCTTCACCACCACCAGTGTCTGGACTCCATCGGGGGATGGGGGGATATGTCCTGTTTCTCTACCCCTTTAAAAATGATTTTACAACGATGGAGTCTAATCTCCAAAGAATCTGTACATTTCATTATGCATATGAACAATAAACCTTTGCATATCTGCAACAAAGCCTCTCGTGATTGAAATACACATGGGAGCTGACCAACACTTCAACTTTCAGTGTTTTATTCCCATAAACACAGAAAAGAATACATCATAGTGAAATATTTCTGTATATGTATGTATGAGTTACTGTTGTCCTATTAGTCCAGTGTAAAATATCTTAACCAGTATAATTACGCACGACTAAATCTTTTTCAGCCCTAGCTGTGCATTGAGCTAACTGATAATAGAGCATGCTATCACGCTTTCATTAGCGTCACAGTGCATTATGTGGTAAAACGGTTTGTTAGCATGCTAAAGCTAGTATTAAGCTCAGAATGCAGCAGAGTCTAAAGGTTTTTTCACACCTATAGTTTGTTCACTCTGGTCCGAATCAGTTGATGAGTTTGTTCACTTGGAGCGGTTTCCCCTTGTTTTGGTTTGGTTACACCTGGCGTTCTCTCACTTTTTATTCTGCGTGTATATGGTGAAGCAATAGTGTGTGAAATGCGAATCCACCAAGTCTGCGCGCCTGCGTAGAACCTTCCTTCTACTTGTCTCCCTCTCCTCCGCCTCTCTCCCTCTCCTCTCCCTTGTAGCACAAAGCGAACAACTAAAGCTGACAATATTGTCTGGACAGACGAGGAGGTGGAGTTATTGCTTCAAACAATGCACACACAGACACGCACACACACACACACACACACACACACACACACACACACACACACACAAGCGTTTTTAAGATTTCCACTCTGGAGGGTGGCTACTTAGGACAACAGAACTCAAAGAGCAAATCTGAGACGATAGATTCAAGTCAAGCAAAGTTTACTAAGTCCAGCAATAAAGTTTACAACACATATGTGGGTTCACAAATGTCACTAAGTTTCCCTAGCTTCAGACCCGAGAGTACGGAGCTCAGGTCAGCAAAGTCTCGGTCAAGTTGTGAGCCCCGTTCTGCACTATCCCTGTGTTCTTGTCCTCTTCTTGCAGGGCGGTGTCCTCCTCGGTCTCTAGGCAGAAACTGCTATCTTCATACATCACACACGTCAGGGTTGGGGCCTCTTTGTGGTGTAACTGTAACTTCCTCTTCTTGTTCTCGTAACCTTTAAAAAAATGCACTTTTATGCCATAAGGCCTACACTATTTTCATGACTTAAGCTTAACCTTCTGTGCACCAAGAGGTCATCCGGAATACTTTTAACCACTTCCTCAATTTGACTGCACACAGCTCTTTTGCAACTAGCACATACCAACATGACATCATACTCTTTATAAAATATTCCTACGGTACCAAAATGTGTCATTTTTAAATCACACTAAAAAAACGTTCCCTCCTCTTATTGGTCAGATGTGTCTGGGGGCGGGAGCAAGAAAGTTAATACAGGAAGAAGGTCCTGTGTTCCGTACTCGTGCATATTTCCTGCATCTCCATGGTCAAACCAGCTCATTTCATTGAAATTAAATCAGACATTGTTTCGCAAGCGATGTTGCTACATCTGCTCTGGTCGCCTACACCTCGCTCTGCTCTGCCGGTGTCTGTCTCCGACTTTAGCGGCGGCTGGTTTCTGCTGCATCGCATATTGCGAAGCCCACCTGACTACAGCAGACATTAGCTCAGACTGGGGGAATATAAATATAGTTGGTGCGGTGCAAGGTCGGATCACATTCTCACCACAAACTAACCACTCCAGAGTTTGATTGAAAGCGTACCGAGACCTGCAGGTGTGAAAGCGCCCTCACGCAGCCCGGCCTATAGTGATGAAATGTTAAGCCGATAACTCCTTTCTTTGAGTTGCCTCTGGCGCCACCCTCAGGCAGAAACACGTGTGTCAATTTTGGGAAAAAGTCGGCGTGCATTTTGTGCGGTGACGAGCTGAACAGTTTGTGACGACAGACCTTTGACGTCAGCGATGTACCGGCAGGACAGAACGATGTTACAAGGCTCGTTCCTCACCTGGGAGACAGAAAGAGACAGGAAATTATTAAAAAAAAACATCTGCAAAGGAGATGCAGCTGTGTGGCACAATTTAAAGAGCACATATTATGCATTTTTTTTACATCTTTAAGTGTGTAAACCAGTTTTTTTGTGTATGTAATAGATGTACAAAGTACAACAACAACAAAAATTTCACTCTGTCCATAGCTGCTCCCTGAGCAAGTAGCCCATTAGCTTGTTTGAATTTGATTGACCAATCAGAGCAGAGGGTGCTTTCCAGGAAACCACAGAGTGTTTCAAACAGAGGAGCTGCAGCTATGTGCAGTATGAGAAACATAATACGTTTTTTGAACCTCAAAGCAAGTAAGCCTTATCTAGGAGACCCCCCCCGAGTACAAATATGCTGTTGAAAAGAAGTATAATAGGGGCTCTTTAAACATGATGAAATGTAAACATTTGGAAACTTACATGCTTGTCGAGCCCCAGTGCAGGAGAGTCAGTTTCGAGACAGATGTGTTCCAGCGGGATCTGCTTGATCAGTTTGTCTCTCTGTATGGTGGTAATAAAATCTGTGTTATCGTCGTTATATTGGACTGATGCGACTTAAAGCAAAACTGAAGAACTTTTCCGCTTCGATCCCCCTACAGGTTGGAAGCGGAATTGTCTATTACCGTTACCATTACCAGTATCAAGGGTGTCTCATCTTTTCGCCCGGGCCCTACCACTGTCCCGTTTAGCTTTTTTTTGTTCTAACTTCAATTCTTGTCTTTTTCTCTTTG
Source organism: Perca flavescens (assembly GCF_004354835.1). Classification (NCBI taxonomy): domain Eukaryota; kingdom Metazoa; phylum Chordata; class Actinopteri; order Perciformes; family Percidae; genus Perca; species Perca flavescens. The sequence continues at coordinate 28,643,270 of NC_041348.1, forward strand.
CTGATTCTGCACCAGTATCAGCCCTAACCACAAAATTAAATCTTCTCCTGCTTCCTTTTAACTGGCTAACGTACGACTCGCTGCCAAACTTTGCCTGGAAAATTGTAAACAATGTGTGGCGTAAACCGTTTTGGTCTGATTTGGCGGGAATCTGACCCGGGCATAGACATTAAGAATAACTTTGTAGAAATAGCCAATCTTCTCTCTGATTGTACCGTTTGCTTCTGTAGGTCATATAGAGAGGCAATGTTAGGCAGTATCAAACGGAAATTCAACTTGCACACTACTCATTCACATGTCGTCTCCTACTGCTAAACAGTGTGCATTCTATAAGTTGGGTGGGTTTCTTCACCAATAGTGCATCACGTGTCAGAGAGAACATACTAGACTTCATCTGCATATTGTATATGGCTGCAGCAGAGCCAAAGTTCAGCTCAAGTTTTATGGACTGCAAAAAATGCAGGAAAAATGCAGACATGAACGTTTCTGTTGCACAATCACATGAGACCAAAGACCATTTTGATGATGATTTATGCACTCATTTGGGTGCTTAAGCACATATTAACTTCTTTGGCTTGAACATAAAGTAAATTCCCCAAGGACTTACCCTACCTATATAATCATAAATACCATAAGATACACCTAAACACAAAATGGATCCTCGTACTGACGAGGGAAGGTTTTTATGGAACAACGGCTCAATAACTGTTTTCTGTTTGTTTTTTTATCCTTATGGCTTCTAAAATACATATCTGTAACATCTTTTCAAAATGATCAAACCCACGAGAAGTGTGATTTCACGCCGACCTGTTGGTTCCTGCAGACAGCGGGGGGGAAGGAGAAGAGGAATCCGGCCTTCACGCCCTCCAGAGCTACCGCCAGCTTCCCCGCAAAGTTATGAAGCAGAGCCCGACTGACACCTGGCGGACGAATCACAACACGCGGCACGTCCAAAACGTGGGTTTTTCAGCCGTGGAAATTGTACAAAGTAGAGCGGGACACCCACCTTGTTCTCTCATGGTCGCTATGACGACCTTCGCAGCTGATCGGGAGTGGACGTTCCTGTGCAGAAAACGGGGAAAACAAAAAGAGTCATCGTCAGCACTGGAGTCAGGGATTTAATTCACATTCAGAGAGAAAAGCAGAAAAATTGGTGGATAGCTACGGCTGCTAGTCTGAAGGCCAAAACGACATTTCACAAAAGACAATCGCATTTCCGACAACAACATTTCACAAATTTCTAGCCTGACGTGGTCATACTCGATGCTGCTCCATTGGGCTGTGATTATGGGGCATGTTTCATCCAAACCAGGAGAGAAAACGCCTCTGCACTCAAATGGATAGTCCTACAACCAATCAGAGCAACGGAGACAGACGTCACAGAAGCTGCCAGTCAAAGGCAGGCTTCGACAGAGCAAAGGCAGAGGCGGCAGTTTCCGTGTCGTGCGGACGGGTGTGGCGATGTGTATACCTGAGGAGTGTTGTTTTTGGCGGCCTGTTTTAATTTGAGTTTTAGTCTAGTCTTTGTGTCAAGCTGTCATTTTAGTCTTTATTAGTTTTAGTTACGTTCATACTCTTTTTAGTCTAGTCAAGTTCAAGTTTCAGTCGACTAAAAGTCTGAGCATTTTAGATTTTAAGAATTATCCATGACTATTTTAGTCTAGTTTTGATGACATTTAGTCTAGTTTTAGTCAGTGAAAATTGTATTTTAGTCTCTTTTTAGTAATGCAATTCTATTTAATCCACTCAATATAGTATAAGTACCTACTAGTATAAACACACACACACACACACACTTGTGGCACTATCTTTATGGGGACCCGTCATTGACATAATGCATTCCCTAGCCCCTTCCCCTAACCATCACAACTAAATGCCTAACCTTAACCCTTACCCCCACCCTAACCATAACCTAATTCTAACCCGAATCCTACAACCAAGTCTTAACCCTCAAACAGCCCTTTAAACTTGTGGGGTCCAGCATTTTGGCCCCACAAAGCTGTCAGGACCCCACAAGTATACTGGACTCCCGATTGTTGGATCCCACAAATATAGTTAAACAAGTACACACACACACACACACACACACACACACACACACACACACACACACACACACACACACACACACACACACACACACACACACACACACACACACACACACACACACACACACGTTTGTCTCAGTCGTTTTCAGCTCCAGTGGCTAATGTCTAAAGCTAACGTTAAAATGAGACACATTAACCACTGCCTCATGAGCTGGCATTAGCTTTCTAAAATAGAAAGTAACGTTACGTTAATGTCTTGACTTACCTCAATTTCATTATGGAATGGATTGAGATGTATCTTAAGGTTCGTGGTGTTTTTTCCTGTGATTTTGTGGCCGCATTTCTCCCCATCTTTTTCCAGAACACATTGCGTTTTCTTTTCCACTTCTATGTAATGAACGTTTTTCCAAATGCCGTTTATTTTTCTCCCAAAGACGAACTCCGTCTGGCCGGCCGTCCGGCCGGCCATCGGTCCCAGCTTTCCTGTGTCAGACTTCATTTCGTATGTTGTCGTTGACGCTCGTCTCACTCTCTAACTCACCGCTGCTTCTTCTAAATTAAATAATGCCGCGACAGGGCTTGAGGAAGTAACGTCGCCTGTGTCTGCGCAGTGTGACCCAAATAATACTAACGCGACTAAACGAGACGAAATAACGTTATAACATTTTGTCTCGTCTCGTTTTGGTCAACGAAAACAAAAGAGACATTTTACCATAGTTTGTATTTTGTAAACCACATACAGTCTCGTTTTTATTCGTCAACAACATTGCATTATACATTTAATTGTAATCATCATCACAGGACCAGCATTTACATTGTGTCTCGTCTCGTTTTCGTCACGTGATAACGGTTGACAACGATATTTAGTCAGAATTTTCGTTGACAAAAAAAACAAAACTATACATACGTGATCGCGGTTCTCTGTTCCTCTTTCAAAATTAATGCGCAGTCGATATCTTCCATAACAGACGCGATTGCAACCATCTTTGTTGTAAACAACAAATTCAACCCAAGCGCTCTTTGGTGACGTGGTTGATTAAGTTACTGTTGATCATCCGTCCATCATCGTATAAAGCCCGCTCTGACAACTTTGATTGGTCCAAACAGCTCTGGTTAGCGCATAGTTGCTCCACAACGGATCAAGTCCAGACCCAACTTCCCGACCTCAGATGTTGTGGGCGGGGCTACGTTCGGCTGGCATCCAAGGCTACAATATTTCACAAAACAACAACACTGTGGTGTTTTCTGAAATGTCGTTGTGTTTTGTTCTTCAGGGCCACCGTAATTTTCACATGTAATTTATGCTTTATTTATTTTTAGTATACATTGGTGTTCCACTCAGTCACTCATGCATGCCTAAGGGACAATTAGTGCTTGTACAGTATAATCACTTGCTACCATTGTAATGGAAAATGTTATAGTTATGAATTATGCTTACTTGAAACAAGAACACAAGAACACTGTTGTATTGAAAAGGTTACTAAGAGCAAACGGAAACTATTTTTGTTATATTTAATCCTGTCAGCATCTGCATAACACCCATAGCTTGTTCTGTGGTTCAGCCTAAGGTCATGAAGATGGCATGTTCAGGCTGTAAGAGTAGGACAGCTGTGAGACATTATCACACCCAGACACAAGCGCGCTTAGACGGTTCCTGTTTTTAAAGGTTTAACTTATGACCATGTGGGTGCTTCCTCTTTGAGTGTTCTTCTTGCTGTGTATAAAGGATGCTAACATTCTGCATGTACTTTGAGAGCTCTTTCTCTGCACTCTGCAGCAGTGCGGTGAAATCAGCTGTCCACTCTCAAGCAATAATACTTATGACTCTTCCACATTGCACTCTGCTGTTTTGTGAAAGTTGTGTTTTTGCTTGAAAGTTATGAAACAAACAAAGACAGTTTGACTTTCCTCATCTTTTGTTATTGAAGACATCTTTACTCACTCTGCTACATAGAAACTTCCACCACACCATGAAAATAAGCTTGCTAAATGGTGGCAGCACTGTTTATAATCACTTTATCCAAATGCTTGCCCTTGGGGTGTGAGGGGGGGGAATTGTTGGGTCTCTGTAAGTGTAGTCTATATCCACGATGTTCCAATTCCGGGATTGCTCCGGTGCAGCAGGAAATTCTGTCTGTGTTTTCGCCGATGTCCGTCCCCTTAGGGCCGGGACACATCAGGCCGATTATCGGCTGTGGGACAGTCTGGCGAGGTCGGTGACTCGAGTCTGTTCTGTGTCCCGTGCCGTCGTCCGTCTGAGGGGCTGTCGGCGTTCATTTTGGCCGACCGAGGGGCCGTCGGGACTCACCCGGAAATGACGAGCAGGATGAGGTGACTAGAGTCTCTCAAAATCTGACGAAAATCTTTTAAACTGACCTTTGTTGATCTGAAATGAAGACAGATTCAGCAACTGCACGGACTATTTCTCGCTTAAAATGTTTTCAGAAACCCGTTCCAGTGAACTATTTTAGTCCAATATGAGATCGTATTCTGAACGAGCCGCCATGACAGTCTGGCTTTGAATTTCCGGAGAAAACAAACCCATGTGACGCGTTCGTCCAATCAGCTGCCGGTTTTCATTTCTTGGGCAACATTACAGATTAGCGCCGCCTGCTGTTATAGAGACGACACGCCTCGTCTCCTCTCGTCTTTTGGTCTGTTCTGTGGCAGTTTTTTGGACCTCGGGGACGCGACTGATCATATCGACGGGGTCTTCTGTCAACGGTCGGCCGTCGGCTTTATGTGTCTACACCATTACTCTTTCTTTGTGTTGGCGTTCTAACCTCTGGTGGATTTGTGAGGACTATGGTTAACCGCTCCTCAGATCTCTGCAGGGTAAATCCAGACAGCTAGCTAGACTATCTGTCCAATCGGAGTTTTCTGTTGCACGACTAAAACAACTTCTGAACGTACACATGTTCCACCAACACAAGGTCCTTCCCGAGGCTATTTAGCAGTGGCTCCATGCGGAGCTTAGCCATGACGACTGGGATTGGTTTAAAGAAATGCCAATAAACCAGAGCACGTTTTTGTCCCATCCCAGAATGCTGTGTGGACTAGCCAGACCTTCCTCCGCAGCGCTGTGTAGGAAGGTCTGGCTATGCGAGACTAATGTAAGTGTGTCTGAGTGTGTTCTAGACCTACTCTACCTGTAAAGTATCTATGAAAACCAACCTCTCTGGTTCAGCAGCAGGACAATAAATAAAATAGATGTGAAAAACATGCAACGGTATTATTCTCTCCTACTGGTCTCACACAGGCAGGTCAAGCTCCTTGGCGATGTTTAGCTGCTTAACGAAGACATCCATCTGGCCGTCTCGGTCCTGCTGAGTGGGAGCACACCATGGCGTGAAGTCTAAACCAATCTGGAAACAAAAGTAGACAACGATATTACAAGTAGTATCCCAGGAGCCATTAGCCCACTGTCACAGCCTCATAGGAGCCCACGTGTGTGTTGTAGTTTTATTAGAAGGATTACTGTAGTTGCTCAAAAGTTCCTGTCCAGCACAGGAGATGAAAAAGTTCAAGAAGACGTTTCGTCTTTTGAAACGCTAAAACATGTTTTATTAATTGTACAAAGCAAGTCAAATGTCAAAGTTTTTAAAGGCCTCCTAATGGCCACTGTAAACATTATGCAATGACAATTACACGTGTAGCTATCTAATGGCTGCCTAGTGCTGTCTTCATTTTGTGTTTAAAAAAAAAAAGATTTTACAGGTTAAAAACTTTAGAATCCGAATCAGAAAAAGCAGTAGGGGCAGACCTCACTGTGCTTCTAACCCGATCCATAAAAATAACAGTTATGGAAATGGGACTCTGGGACTGTTGATTTAGCCCTGCGGTGCACACATTCCTCAACAGGCAGAGACAGAATGAAGAGTGTGTGTGTGTGTGTGTGTGTGTGTGTGTGTGAGTGTGTGTGTGTGTAGTATCAGCCAGTTTAGTGTTTTGGGACAGCGAAGATGTTAATAAAAAAATAAACTACTAGCTCCACCTATAATCATGTTTTAAAAAAAAAACTTATGCTTTGTTATTATTTTACATGATGACTTACTGATGGATATGTCAAACAAAAAGGCAACTAAGCTCTATTTTAAAGTTAGAATTGGTGAAACGACGTGGTAGTAAGTGGGTTTATTTTTCAGTTCATCTCTAACTAAGGTACCTTGTTTCTTATTAAATAAACTCGGAACATTATATGTGCAAAGTAGTAGTAGTAGTATTAAGTGGTTTTGCTTTAAATCGCTTTGCGATAATGGGTATATATATGCATGCGCCTAAGGCGTCAGTTAGCTTATCTTGCAGTACTGTTAATATGCAACCTGACTCCGGTGTGTGTCTATGTGTGTGTGTGTGTGTGTGTATGCATTGTGACCAACACTGCTCAGTGCTCATTCACTTTTCCTCACAAGGTCAGAAGGTCAGTTGGGAGTTTTAACTACTTTACTTTACCAGCAGTACCATTAAAGTTAGGATTTGTTAACTTTGTGCATATGAATGTGTGATAATGGGCTGTTGTTAAATTAAAGCCTGTGTGATCTCAATTCTCGTGGAATGGAAAGGATGCAACAATGTGTCTAAAACGCTGGTGTGGAGGACCATTTGGAGTTTGAGACCTTGAGAGCCACTCCTTTGAACAGCTGTTCAAAGGTTAAGGAGGGATTATGTTAAGGTAACAGTAAGGGCCTCTGGGATGTATTATGTCAGTATTGGTCCAACAGGTATAGAAATTAGGGATGGCAATCGATTAAAAACTGTAATCGCGATTAATCACACGAGTCCTAGTTAACATTTTTTCATCTGTTTTAAATGTACTTTAAATTGTCAAATGTGGTATTTGACACTCTGGTTTATTGGCATTTCTTTAAACCAATCACAATCGTCTTGAGCGGTGCTAAGCATCGGACGGAGCCACGGTGCCTCTGCAAAATAGCCTCGGTGTGGACATGTTCAAAAGTTGTTTTAGTCGTGCAGCAGAAAACTCTGATTAGACAGTAGGGGTGGGAATCACCAGAGGCCTCACGATACGATATCATCATGATACTTATGTCACAATACGATATTATTGCAATTTTAAACATACTGCAATATATTGCAATGTATTACCATTTTTCCAACTTCAAATTTTTCCCAATTTCAAATGATGTCCCCAAAGCACAATTTTGTCAACATCTCTTTTATCTAAACATACATTTCTCTGTCTGTTCATCTCACTTCAATTTTATTGCTGCAAAATGGGATTGTCAAGCAGACCAGTGAGACAGACAACACATATATCATAAAAGATTGATACTTGGCATCTGTGTATCAATACAGTATTGCCACAAAAAATATAGCAATACTATGCTGGATCGATTTTTTCCACCACCCCTATTAGACAGATAGTCTAGCTAGCTGTCTGGATTTACCCTGCAGAGATCTGAGGAGCAGTTAACTATAGTCCTCAGAAATCCACCGGAGGTTAGAAATACAACACAAAGAAACAGGAAGGTGACGGACATCGGGCTGAAATTAGGGACATCCGCCGGGATTTCTGTTCGGCAACGGAGCAATACTGGAAGTGGAACGTGGTGGATATATAGACTACTCTGGTGGTAACTCAGTTCACATCTACAGTACTTGCAAGTAACTTAAGTCTTTAGTTGAAACTAAACTTGCCATTCAAAAGACAGAAATACAAACTTTAAGAGAGCTCAGTGCGTGTGTGTGTGTGTGTGTGTGTGTGTGTGTGTGTGCGTGTGTGTGCGCAGTTTACCTCTCCGATAGTGACGAGGCGTTCCCTGTGTTTGAAGAACTGTGGAAGGGCAGCATCCAGCTCCTGTGGGACAGACATCATTCATTCAGCAGCTATTTCACCATTAACACACGACAGGTACATATGTGGATAGTGCACCACAGGGAATGGGTGTGCAGCCAAAGAATAGAGAGCAGTTATTTTCCCAAAGAAAACAAATGTGAATGTATCTCTTTATTATAACTATTAAAACACTGGGGGCTAGATTTACTAACACTAGCGCAGTTTACGCTGCGTCTGTTTATGCGAGTTCGGTAATAGCGCACGCTATGCCTCCACGTTTTGCGTAGTATTTATCAACCCTGACACCCATCAGCCAATCAGCGTCTTTCTCCGCCCACTATACCGTAGATTGCGCTGTAGCGAAGCGGTACTTGTGCTATGATACGGCTGAGTGCAGACTGCGATATTCCCACTGCTGATGCTAGGACTGTTTGAAATGATCCTGATGCCAATATCTGTAATATAGCGAGGAGTTTAACAACTGCTGGAATGGGATGTGAACGCTGAGTGGGTGATTCAATGTCATCTTTGATTTCTTCCAGTAACTCTAATATTGCATGGCTGCTTGATCTGTAACGCTAAATGATGTTGTGTTCACTGACAAAGTGTGATTCTTGTGTTACAAATATTTTCAGCCTCGCCTATGTCTTCGTCTTGCTCAAATTACTGTTGCCATTTCACCAGCGGCATAAAGGTCTACGAGGAAACTCGACTGCGGCTGGTTCAGACCTGCTTTTAAGAGGCGGAGAATTTCCCCCGCAGCTCTTACTGCCAGTCTTTGTAAATACCACGGAATATATAATTAGGAGCACTTTGCGCTTATCCTCCCACCTTTTTGGGTGGAACTCCCACTTTCCCTCCCTCCCACGAACGCATATTGAAAGCGCAACTTGTGTCTTCTCGCTCATGTGGAGGACAATCTGAGATTTTACCCAAGTGCCCCGTTTGTAAATAGCCCGCATCGGTTACGTCCGTCTTTGCGACCAAATAGCGCCTGGAAACAGGCGCAAACGGCTCGATAAATCTAGCCCTGAGTGTTCAACCAACTTATATAAAGTCAAGTTGCATCTTAACTCTCTTTAAATTGCTACATTTAGTTATGTTTTAGTTGCTCTCTGGAACTCCATCGGCAGCTTGTTTGAATTTTCTTCACATTTTCTCTTTATTCTCTTCTATGGGATAGATTTAATCACAAGAGGACCTTGTTCAGAGAAAACAACAACAGGAAACACAACAAAATAAGAATGCACAATGACATAAAAACCAGAGTAAAAGTCAGTTTCCCTTCTAAAAAATGATGGGTATTTCTGGTGAGCTTCAGTCTACTTTGTGCTTCCAAAACCCAAAAACCTTTAAGGATTTTTCAAAGATTGTGAGAGGCATAAAAGCCCCGGGGGTTTAATATTCTAGCTATTCTAGAGGACACGTTGTATACATTTTTGTACTTTCAATAATACCGTAGCTTAAAGTGCTCATATTATGCTAATTTTCAGTTTCATAATTGTATTTAGAGGTTGTATCAGAATAGGTTTACATGGTTTAATTTTCAAAGAAACACCAGATTTTTGTTGTACAGCACATTGCTGCAGCTCCTCTTTTAACCCTGTGTGTTGAGCTCTCTGTTTTAGCTACAGAGTGAGATATCTCACTTCTTTGGGATTTTTCACTTTGTAAACCTACAACGTGCACAAAAAAGATATATAACACAATAAAGGAAAGGGAAAAAGCCAAAAAGCATAATATGAGCACTTTAAAAGAAAAAACAAACACACCTTCATCTCCTCCAGAGGCTCAGAGTCCCACCCTCCCTCCCTCTCTCGGTCTGTCTCACACTTTGAACTCCCTCCCTTTGTGTTTTCCTCACCTGGGACACCACTGAGCAGGCTGGATACAGTTTTCTCTCAGAATCTGCTAAGTAAAATAATCAAAAGAGGGATGAGGTGTGGCCTGTTTTACTACCTGAGGCTTCACGCTGCGCTGTGCGGGGCCCTCGCCTCCCTGCAGCGGATGGATGCCGAAACATGGAGCCACCAGATCCGGATAACTGTGAGAAGAGAATTCCAACGGTAACACCCTGACTAATAAATACAATGCTCTCCAGCTGAGAGCAGCTGTACGGGAGCTGTGTCAACTGTTTTTAATCTTTACATCGTACATTTAAGTTCTGCACTTAGTTCTGGAACTTCACTTTTGCAATTTCTTTTAGTTAAGACTTTATACTTTTGTCTCTGTTCATCTAACAGGTGCAGTGTCTGCAGATACGTAACTCTCCAGTTAATATGGAAAGACATAGGAACAGCTTCTAAAATAACAAAAGCTCAGTGTTCTCAAATGGTTGTACGCACACCTCTAGGGGTACTTTGGAGTACGTGAGATTTTTGCAAAATGCTAATTTAAAATGCATAATTACTAAAATAATTCAAAATTCTAAACATTTGAAATGTAGCATTTAAAAAGGACTTCAGTTACAAGGTTGTTTAGTAAATCAATCACTGCCAGGGCTGTATTGTACATCTTTATATAGAATTTTTTTCTACCAAAAATGTTTAGTGTTGGTATGGGGGTTCTTGGCTTTAAAAAAAAAAAAGGAAAATTCGAAGGTGGTACATTATTGAAAATAAGTTAGTGAGAACCACTGGTTTAAATGACAATGCAGAATATGAGGTAGTGAGACCACCCAAAAAAAGGATTGCATGCATTATACTGGACTATCTTTTTTGTTTTCTTTTACCTAACCACATATTCTGCAGGCAGAACATGCATTCATTTGTATTCATTCATTTATCTAATCATTTAAAGTGCTCAGCATAAGTGAATACACCCATGCTAAAGTTGACTAAAAAGAGGAATGAAAAAAATCATCTTTTGGAAATTGATCTTAATGCCTTAATTAAAAACATGAGAACAAATCCAGCCTTTAAGGACACCAATTTTCTTTTTTCTCAATTTTCTACTTTCCATAAGATCATCTCTCAATGCAAATCATACCAGCTATTAGTCTAACTGAAAGTACCCCATGCCAATCTCTAGGTATGGTGCACCAGAGCACGTGTTTTTACCCATCCAAAATGCTGTGTGGACTAGCCAGACTAGTCCAATACTGAAATAATACATCCCAGAGGCCCTTAGTGGCGCTTTCCGAGACTAGTGCAATATCCTTATCGCAGGGGGTGCCCAATATTTGTTAAAGGAAAAATATGTGTAAATCCATTCTGAAATAAGCATTGTGGTGCTGCAGAAATGCTCCCGGCCTACAAATCGTATCCTACAGACTAAAGAAAAAACTAAAATCACACTATAATCATTTTCATTTTAATATGTTTCAATGAAAATGAGAATAATGATACAAAAATGATCATTCCCTCCAATATCGTGAATCATATCGCAATTGCAATGTCATTCTATTCATCTAAGTAAAGACTGGCCGACTGTACAAGTTTATCTACATCACACACTGTATCATATTTTACGAGACAGACACTATGTATTTCCTAAGACTGATTACATAACAGTGAAGACATACAGACCGTTCCTGCAGCTGGAGAACTCTGTCAAACTCTCTGGCTTCTTCTGTAACTGCAACTAAAGTCTTTACCCCAGCCTACACAAACACAAACACAAACACACACACACACACACACACACACACACACACACAGGTTTGTGGCACTATCTTTGTGGGGACCCGTCATTGACATAATGCATTCCCTAGCCCCTTACCCTAACCTTAACCATCACAACTAAATGCCTAACCTTAACCCTTACCCTCACCCTAACCATAACCTAATTATATCCCTAATCCTAAAACCAAGTCTTAACCCTCAAACAGCACTTAAAACTTGTGGGGTCCAGTATTTTGGCCCCACAAGTATACTGGGCTCCCGGTTTTTGGACCCCACGAATATAGTTAAACAAGCGCGCGCACGCACGCACGCACACAAACGCGCGCACGCACGCACGCGCACACACACACACGCACACACACACACACACACACACGCTATTTGTGATTGAACTATAACTGACCTCCCTGGTCCTTTGGATCACATCCTCTAGATCCTGCAAAGACAAAAAAAAGTTGTACAGTTTGCACAGAAATTATAAAATACTCAATTTATTTAAGAAAACCTGTGGCGAACAACTGAAATGATGAATGATAAATGATAACAGCGTGTGTTGTGGTCAACATACGGCTGTTATAAATAAACGCGAATATGTGTGACATTAACACACAGTATATAGCAGTCTACAACGGATGTAATGACACGAGAGCCAAATACTTTGAAAAACAACACTACGTGTTTAGGTTGTTTAACGTCAACTTAGCGCGGCTTACCTCTTCAAACTCACGGGCCGATATATGACAGTGACAGTCAACGAAGCCATACTCCATTGAAAACGTTAAAATAATGAGAGCTAAGTGCGCAAACTATACTGAAAAACTGCGACATTTGCCCATTTTGTCTTTCAAAAACATAGCTTACAGCGGGGCGGAACTCTTCTGCGACGCTGGAATTGTTGTTCCGGGGGTAACATTGGCAGTCGGACCGGGGCGTCACGTATTCAATTCCGGTTTTGCGTCAAAAAAATATAAACAAAGTTTGGCGGTAAAGATGGAGCCCGAGCAGAGCGAATCTTTACCCAGCGATGAACCAAATCAGGAGTACAGAGTGCAAGTGACGTCTAAGAAACAAGTAATGGAGCAGCTGGATAAATACAAAGACATTCTGAAGACGGCTCTCGACGGACAGACGGGCGTCGCGGAGGACACGAAGCGAGTTTTACTGCAGGAACTGCTGGCGGTTTGTCTCCATCCTAACGTTACCAACGTTAACTGTAACATTTGTTTGAGATAATGCAGCAATTAATTGTTCCTGTCAAGTATCAACCTCTTATATACTGTCTATGGTATCAGACGACTTTAAGGCAGGTTGTATAAGGACTTGTGTTACCACAAGCACGCAGCGTTGTCTCTCTCTGGCTCAGAGAACTTCACACCAAATCCCATTCGAAGAATGGCGTATTTAATGTTTGCTATGCTTCAGCGTTCATACACACCAGCAGAAACCCGATTAAAGGCCCTTTTAAAAACTTTTTACGTTCAAATGGTAATTTATAAATAAATAAAAAAATAGAGGGGGAGCGTGCCTATGTTCCCACATTTTTAAGACTTTTAGTCTAAATTAGGCCCTATGTTCCCACATAGGGCTGGGCGATATGGAAAAAAAATCAAATATCACAATATTTTTTGACCAAATACCTCGATATCGATACAGCAACGATATTGTAGTGTTGACTAATGGTGCTTTCACAAACTATTTACACAATGAGATTTTTGATAAATAATCATCAGTAATGTGGATGTAATAAATAAGTGCACAAAGGCAAATGATAAAATAGCTACAACAGTCTGGTAAGTTCAGAAAAGTACATCACTTTACTGTAACGCAGCCTTTAAAACCAGGAAAAGACAACACTTATGTCATATTACAATAATCTAAGACGATATCTAGTCTCATATCACGATATCGATAGAATATTGATATATTGCCCAGCTCTATTCCTACATTTCTAAGACTTTTTTTCAAAATTAGGCCCTATGTTCCCACATTTCCTTTTTCATAAATATGTATCAGATGTTATTCCCCTAACCCTAAAAAATGTTGTGGGAGGATAGGGCTCAAATTGAAAGGAAATGTAGGAACACAAGACCTCATTTTGAAAATGTCCTAGAAATGGGGGAACATAGGGCCTAATTTTATGAAAATTCTTAGAAATGTGGGAACATGGGGCCTAATTTTATGAAAAATCTTAGAAATGCGGGAACATAGGGCCTAATTTTATGAAAATTCTTAGAATTGTGGGAACATGGGGCCTAATTTTATGAAAAATCTTAGAAATGTGGGAACATAGGGCCTAATTTTATGAAAAATGTGAGAACATAGGGCCTAATTTTATGAAAATTCTTAGAAATGTGGGAACATAGGGCCTAATTTTCAGTGAAAAAAAATTCTTAGAAATGTGGGAACATAGGGCTGTGGGAATGTTTATATGAATGTGTATAATGTATTGTAGCTGAATTATGGACATTTAGTTTGATGTCATCTGATGATGGCTGCAGCTTTTTGTTTTGTGTTTGTATCTGCCCAGAATTTTGAAGCCGCTGTTCAGGACAACGTGTTGGTGAACGGACAGACTTGGGATGAGGCACCTGATGTTGAAGGTGATTCATGCTATGCCTCTTCAAACGCTATCAAATTAGTTTTAGGAGCTTAAGGTTTACATTGCATCCTCAATCAGTAAAAAGTGTTCATGTAGTCTAAAGTCCAGCTCTATTTAATGAACTGCGTTTTGTGTTCCTCCTCTCCCTCCACCGCCAACACTCAGCCGAGGACGAGGCTCTGAATCTGGAAAACCTGCTGGATGACACCATTGTTGAGACCGCCACGAGGCGGCGTGGGTACCCAAAGCAGATCCTGACTCATGCGGTCCGCTCCCTCAAAGCTGAACGTAAAGTCATGGTGGGTGTCGCAGTGTCTTTGTCTTCATTAAAGGAACACACCGACTTATTGGGACTTTGTCTTATTCCCCGTATCCCCCAGAGTTAGATAACTCCATACATACCCTTCTCATCTCCGTGCGTGTCCTAACTCTGTCTGATGCCCCCACTGCTAACCTAACTTAGCACAGATCCTGGAGGTAACCGCCTCCATCTAGCCTAGCTTAGCACAGATCCTGGAGGTAACAGGCTCCATCTAGCCTAGCTTAGCACAGATCCTGGAGGTAACCGCCTCCATCTAGCCTAGCTTAGCACAGATCCTGGAGGTAACCGCCTCCATCTAGCCTAGCTTAGCACAGATCCTGGAGGTAACCGGCTCCATCTAGCCTAGCTTAGCACAGATCCTAGAGGTAACCTGCTCAATCTAGCCTACTGCTCCCAATAAGTGACAAAATAACGCCAACATTTTCCGGTTACCTCCAGGATCTGTGCTAAGCTAGCGGTGTGGGCGTCAGACAGAGTTACTACACAGACGGAGATGAGAAGGGTATGTATGGACTTATCTAACTCTGGGGGATACGGGGACAAAGTCCCAATAAGTCCGCGCATTCCTTTTAAGGGCTGATAAATGTGCACTGAAGTGTGTTAATGGTGTTGGGTAATCACAGTTGAGTGGGATGAAAACTGCACTTCACAGAAAGTTTGCAGGCTGTTGGCCACAACCACAGCTCAAAAACATCCATTAGGGCTCCACGGACTGATGTTCAGCCTGTCAAATGACCGTTAACCAACTTTACGTGTATTGCAAGTTAGGAAAAAGGTGGAATAAACTCCTCGTTCAATACAGGTTTAACACATGTAAATGCACAAAGAGAAAACCAATCAAACAGAGCTCATTATATCTGCAGTATCCGGAGCCGATGTGTCCCTTTGTCCGCTTTTTCTGACACCTGCTGCTGTTTGTTTTTCAGGAGCTGTACGAGCACGCAGTCAAACCTCAAGAGGTGGTCAAAGATCCCAAACAAGGTTGCTGTTTTTTTTTTTAATCGCTTGTACACACGCAGTACACAATATTTCAGGGTTCGGGATCAACCGAAACGTGTTCTGTCGACACGGTCGTGTTCACCTAAAACACACAGGCGTGTAAAAAAATAACTAATTTCTAATTAACACACTTCATTTCTTGAGCACCAGTTAGAAAATCCTGTCCTATTTTGTCATAGGCCTAGGTAGACATGTTCTGATAATCAGGAAGAGCTACTTCTCTTTAAGCTGGACAGTTGAAAGTTTCACCCCCTCTGAACGGAAACGCCTAAACGCATCAGTGCTTTTTGTTCACCTTGTGAGTTTCAGTAGACTTTTGGGGCCAAGTGTGAATTCAAATGTAGCAGGGAAACACATTCAAACATGTCAGTCAGTGTTTGAATGCATTAGTATCTCAGAATATGCCTGTGTCAAAGGTTCCCAGATTTCGCCACACTAAGTCAATTTATTTATAATACGTTTTCAACTCGATACCTGTTGCCCTGAAGCGCCGAACAAACATACCGGACACAGTTAGTTGACCCAGTGGAACCCAGGGCCGGCCCAATTCAGTACTTTTTAGGCACCGGCCGAATTGCCTCGAAAGTATCTGGTATCGGAAAAAGCCTCGTCATTCGATACCCAGTTTCAATCCCTGAGGAGTAAATCTCATCAGCGTCAGGGAGCCAATAAGCACGCAGCACGCTTCTACCAAGATCCAATAAGGTGTACTTTACAAAGGGCTTTTCCTGAAAGAAAAAAAAAACAACAACAACACAACCAACAACAATGAAGTAAAATACAAAAAAACTGAAAATTAAAAAAAATATATGTATACATCCATATACATACACACATACATATATACAGTACATAAACCCATATACACACACATGTACATATGCCCATATACATATACCCATATACATTCACACATACATATATACATAAACCCATATACACACATATACATATACCCATATACAGACACACATATATGCTTATACCCATATACACACATATATACATATACCCATATACAGACACATATATGCTTATACCCATATATACATATACCCATATACATACATATATACATATACCCATATATACATACACACATACATATATATATATATATATATATATATATATATATATATATATATATATATATATATATATATATATATATATATATATATATATATATATATATCCATATACACACACATATATATACACATACATATATACACACACATACATATATACACACACATACATATATACATACAGTACAGGCCAAAAGTTTGGACACACCTTCTCATTGTGTTTCTTTATTTTCATGATTTACATTGTAGATTCTCACTGAAGGCATCAAAACTATGAATGAACACATATGGAATTATGTACTTAACAAAAAAGTGTGAAATAACATAATAAATAATAATAAACATGTCTTATATTTTAGATTCTTCAAAGTAGCCACCCTTTGCTTTTTTGATAACTCTGCAAACCCTTGGTGTTCTCTCAATGAGCTTCATGAGGTAGTCACCTGAAATGGTTTTACCTTCACAGGTGTGCTTTGTCAGGGTTAATTAGTGGAATTATTTCCCTTATTAATAAAAAAGCAAAGGGTGGCTACTTTAAAGAATCTAAAATATAAGACATGTTTTCAGTTATTTCACACTTTTTTGTTAAGTACATAATTGTTGTGAATGTGTTCATTCATAGTTTTGATGCCTTCAGTGAGAATCTACAATGTAAATAGTCATGAAAATAAAAAGGAAACGCATTGAATGAGAAGGTGTGTCCAAACTTTTGGCCTGTACTGTATACCCATATACACATACATATACCCATATACACACATATATACATATACACACACATACATATATACACACACATACATATATACATATACCCATATACATACACATATTCATATACCCATTTACACACACACATACGCAGACAAAAAAAAAGTGCTGTCATGTTGTAATTTCTTTTTGATTCATAAAATTAGTATGGGAAAAAAGTATTGTTTAGGAACCGGTATCAAAGTCACAGTATTGGCATTGGTACCGGTACCACTGTCAAACACCCAGCCCTAGTGTGTAACAACAGTGGTGTGTGTGTGTGTCTGTCTGTGTCTGTGTGTGTCTGTCTGTGTGTGTGTCTGTGTGTGTGTGTCTGTGTGTTCGACCAGAGAGCATCATGAACAACCTGTCCGCAGCAGCTCCTGGGATGGTGAAGCAGGCTATACGGGTCATAAAGGTAACACACACACACACACACACACACCAGACTGATCTCATTAAGTGGCGTATGTATGACACTCCAATTCGTATGCCATTATTGGCGTGTTACCAAGACGCATAATCGCTTTTTAGCGTGTTTATCAACGCCGTTTGGCCTCCATTGGCTTACATTACCTTGCGATTGCTTGTGAATTGCCGCCGTAGCGAGTAGTATGAAAGGGCGGAAATCCGCGTAGGGAGGTTGGTCGGGGTGGAGGATGGGTCAAACACAGGACTGTCACCCAGGAGACCGGGGGTCGGGTCCTGCATGTCACGTTTCCTAAACCCAACCCCGTTCTCCTTTTCCTAAACCCAACCCGTCCGCTGTGTACGACGCTCAAAATGCGTACCGAAAGTGGCGTGTATGTTTACGCAAAGTCATGATATCACATTGCACACACTAGAACACACCAAACCAGTTTTATAGATGGATCTATTGATGCTTTATTGGCACATGTATTTTTATTTTCTTTTTGCTGTAGTCAATCAACAAACTTCAGGAACAAGCCGAAGGCCTCTGTAAGATCCTCAACATGAAACCGAGCCAAGCCACTATGGAGATTGACAGAGAAGTGAACGGCCAATCGGATGCCGCGCTGCCTCCAGTGAACGGAACAACAAGGAACAGGCAGCCAATCAAGAGAGTTTTAGAGGAAGCAGCCGCCGCAGTGTGCTACAGGCCGCCCAGTAAGAAACCTGTGGCAGAGGGCACGCCACAGTGACGCTTCCTGCTACCGTCACCACGGAAACGTCAATGGTGAACCGACTTGAGTTATGCAGCTGGGCAGAGGACTTATGATTTCACACACTAAGGCTGCAACAAAGGATGGTTTTTATGGATGATAAATGATTTCATTGATTAGTTGTTTGGTCTCTGAAATGTCAGAAAATTGTGAAAAAATGTTTCCCAAAAAGCCCAAGATGACATCCTCAAATGTCTTGTTTTGTCCACAACTCAAATATATTCAGTTTACTGTCACAGAGGAGAGAAGGAACTAGAACAATATTCACATTTAACAAGCTGACATCAGAGAATGTTTACTGTTATTTCCTTTAAAAACATGATTTTTTTTAATGAAACCATCACCTGAATGTGTGAATAAATAAAGTAATGGATTAATAGTAAACATGTATGCTAGGTCAGAGTTGGTCCCCAGGTAGGAAACTTTTATTCTTGTATTTCATACCTGTCTCATTCTATTTAAGCTATTTTTATATTGTCTTTTTTAACCCTCCTGTTGTCCTTGTGTCAAATTTGATCCATTTTCTAAAAGTTTCCATATCAGAAATTTGGGTTTCTCTCAACCAAATAATATTATATTTTTTTTATTTTTTTTAAAGTATAGTGAATGGTTCCCTACAACGCTCTTCATGAGTTAAATAAATGATCAGTCCGATGCTTTCATTAAATTTTGTGTTTTATCTTTGGTTTTAAAGCATTTGAAAAAATCTAATTGATAAAAGAACGTTGAAAAAAGTGACAAATGTTGGAAAAAGCTTCAAAACGGGGGGGAACCCACAAATGTCAAAAGGCACAGAAACAAATCGACAAAAACGTCAGAAAAAGTGACAAAAACATTAGGGGGGGGCGACTACAGTGTCGAAAAAAGACGACCAAAACTTTTAAACGTTTTAATTTAAAATTTTGATAGATGGGATGACAACACACTGATGGTTTTAACTGCTCTTGAATGTTTTATGTTAAGCACTTTGAAATGAAATGTGCTGTTACAAATAAAGGTGCCTGCAGCTGCTTCTACTACTTTGTAGGTCTGTAGGGTTGTGATCCAGGACTTAGCCAAAAAAATCGGAACATCGACAACTCTTCAGTCCCTCCCCCCTTTCCGCTAAAGCCCAAAACTGTCTCCTAAGCCCCTCCCCCCACAAGGGAGAATGGATGCGTGTGCATGAGCAGTGATTGACACGCAGTTAGATCCCCCCCCCATGGCCCTGATTGGTGCATCTGAACAGGTAGCTGTGGATTTTTTCAAATCTCACTACAGGCTGTAGGTGGAGCCAGAGGAGCTGGATTTATTTTTTAAATGACCTGCTTCATGTAGTTCTACTGGAACATAGGGTCAGTTTCAGCAAATATGAGTTAGTACCTACTGCACCTTTAAATGCAAAGGACAAATTAAAATGTTTATTTTTTAAATCTAAAATTTGCAGTTAAAACAACTAAAGAGCTAATAGAACGGGCATGTGTCAGGGAGAAGAAAACAGAATTTTGCAGGGGAAAAAAAGCCTAAGTATGTATGATTGTTAAAAATAAAAACATACAAAGAAGTGTATTACAAGTTCCTAAAAATAAAACTATTCTGCTTGAATTAATCCAAAGCACTCGTTTAACACAAACTTCCTGCAGTTACTGCGGCCATTATTTGGGTTAATTATACAGTTTATCAGTTCTTCTGTACTGCTATCGTGCATCGAATATGATTTGAAATATCTATAAATATATGACAGTTTACTTAATGATTATCTATATCTTACCTTCCTCTTTCTTTGTGTTGGCGTTCTAACCTCCGGTGGATTTCTGAGGACTATGGTTAACTGCTCCTCAGACCTCTGCAGGGTAAATCCAGACAGCTAGCTAGACTGTCTGTCCAATCGGAGTTTTCTGTTGCACGACTAACTCCAGATATCCACTGGATGCAGAACAGCTGAGTGTCAGCTGCCGGAGTGGGAACGCAGCCGTTCTGCAGTCAGTGGAAATTGGGTGTAAAACAACTTTTGAACGTCCACACCTTCCACCAAAACAAGTTCCCTCCTGAGGATATTTCGCAGCAGCACCGTTGCTCCATCCGGCGATTGTGATTGGTTTAAAGCAGGGGTCTCAAACTCGCGGCCCACGGGCCAATTGCGGCCTTAGTGGTCCCCTAATACTGTATCTGAAGTCTCTTTTATATAGACCTTAGTGGTCCCCTAATACTGTATCTGAAGTCTCTTTTATATAGACCTTAGTGGTCCCCTAATACTGTATCTGAAGTCTCTTTTATATAGACCTTAGTGGTCCCCTAATACTGTATCTGAAGTCTCTTTTATATAGACCTTAGTGGTCCCCTAATACTGTATCTGAAGTCTCTTTTATATAGACCTTAGTGGTCCCCTAATACTATATCTGAAGTCTCTTTTATATAGACCTTAGTGGTCCCCTGATATTCCCGAAATTCAGCCTTGGTGCAGAATTACAGCCACTAGAGCCCGTCCCACAATGAGCTTTCCTCAGGATGTGCCATTTCTGTGTCTGTAGCTATTGAGCCACCAGGCTTGCAATACACTGGGGGAAACCCTGAAACAACATAATCATGATGAAGGAGTAGGTAACCAGTGGTGTAGTCTACGTGATACGCAGGTATATGCAGTATACCCACTAAGAAAGCTCCAGGGTTTCCATTTAGACCCACAACAACATACTTTCCATTACATTTTTGATATATTTTGAATGGTCATCTGTGTTCTTTGTCTTTGCATAGGCTAAATAAAGGGATTTCCACCGTAAATTGGTGCATTAAAGCGTGTCCAAATGCAACAAAAATGAACTTGCTGACGCTCAAAACTTCCCTGGGGAGGACACCCAGACCCCCCACAATGATATGCCCCCACTTCCCCAAAGGCAGATTCTGGCCCATATATATAGGCCTATATATATATATATACCCACTACAGTACATTAGACTACACCACTGCAGTTAACGATGTGGTTTAATGATGTGTTCTGTCAGTCCATAAAGTGCCCTGGTCAACTGTGCCCTGTGTCATATGACTTATGTGAATTGCCCTCGCTGCTTCTTCTCAAAACAGCAGCGGAATTGAAAAGTGAAAAGAAAGCTGAAGTGAAACTGCAGCCTGTTTTCTACCTAGGTTTATTTTAAACTTCTCCAGACTGAATGTCCACTCCACAAATACAGTAACTCTTTTTATAGTCGGACAGAGCCCGCATGCAGGATACCTTCCTGTTTTTTTCCTCCGATTTTTAATGTGAATGTGTAATGTCTGTGATGTCAGACTGTGATTCTTCCTGCCAGTCTCCTCAGAAGAATAGCAAGAATGATCTCATCTGTGAACAATGTGAGGTAAGATCCAACTGATGCTGTGTTATAGTGTCTTTATTATCTTATCTTATCTTATCTTATCATTATCATTCTGGTTCAACCTGCAGCCGATCCCAAAGAGAGGTCAAAGGTCAGGGTTGTGCTAACAGACAGAGGGTGATCTCTGTAGTCACCACAGGGCTCACTATCAAGTCTGTTTTGTGTGTGAGAGTTAAATGATTGTCTGTGAGGGCTCAGATTGAATTTATTGCTGCCAAAACAACGAAAATGGAAGTGTGGTTGCAATGACGCGTATAAAACCTCAACAATATATATTCATGGGTTAACATTTTAAACTACAAAAATGGGACTTGCTGATTGAATGAATAGAATACTGAGATTTTCAATGCACAATATGTCATTTTATGGCGCTTCCTTCAGTGTTCAGGAGGATTTTACCGGGAGCCGAATTAAGTTCTTCTCCTCTCCATAACAAACGGAACAGGGTTAGGGTTAGGTATAAAAAAAAGTAATCTGGATGGCTTGCCCCACTTCATCCGAGGACTGAGTAGTTAACGGGAAGCCAAAGGCAGATGAATTAGGGTGTTAGGGGTTAGGGCTTAAGGTGATAGGGTTAGGGGGTTGGGTTAGGGCTTAGGGTTTGGGGTGTTAGGGGTTAGAGAACCACAACACTGACACATGCACTAAACGGGATATGGTCCCGTTAACAGGAGACCAAATGTTATGGAGCGTCACCTTGAAATGAAAGGACTGATTTCTCCGGGTTTGAGCATTGTTGGAGACATTTTGGATAATGTAAGCACACAACTCAGCAACATATATAACATAGGTGTAGTTGCTTTCACACATTTGAATGTTTTTTTCAGGGTTCAGAGGATGAAGGCAGGAGGCTGAAGAGAGAGAAGAACAGAGTCTCAGCCCAGAAGAGCCGGAAGAGGCAAATACAGAGAGCTGACCTTCTGCATGAGGTACTGCGCGTGTGTGTGTGTCTGTGTGTGTGTGTGTTCTTGTACTTCCACCTTTGTGAGCACCAATTATAGACTCAGAGAGTGAAGACATAGTTTTCCGTTCCTCACCAAAAGTTATGCCCTTCTATGAATTTGTAGCTCTAACAAGACACCAGATTTTGTTTAAAATGAGCAAATTCATTACTGCAGAGCCAGAAATATATTGATTTTAAGTTCCAAGTATTGATTGAGCGGAGTCTCAATCACAATGTGAGATATCCCACATGGTATCGGGAATCATTTTTGTCAAACTAAGAACTTCTGCAGAGCCACTGAAGACATTGTACAACTGTTTTGACTGTAATCTCATTTTGATGTGTCAAATTTAGGGGCATCCCCTTTATGGTTAGGATAAGAGTAGGAAAAAAAAATGTATCCCCAGCATGGCCGATTTTAGACCCTTTTTTGGGGGGGGTTAACACTTTTGCAAGGCACTGTATCCGTGTCACATTGCGTGTCTTATCGTAGAATCGCCCCTGATCCCTGAGGAGTATATCTGCACTACATGTAAAAGAATCAAAACCTCAAAGTGATGAAATGCCCTCTTAAAGGTCCTATAACATTCTCCTTTTTTGATGCTTTTATATAGGCCTTAGCAGTCTCCTAATACTGTATCTGAAGTCTCTTTTATATAGACCTTAGTGGTCCCCTAATACTGTATCTGAAGTCTCTTTCCCGAAATTCAGCCTTGGTGCAGAATTACAGCCACTACAGCCAGTCCCACAATGAGCTTTGCTTAGGATGTGCCATTTCTGTGTCTGAAGCTATTGAGGGCCACTGGGGGGCCATAGACAGGCTGGGGGAACTCATATTAATGTTAAAAAACAAAATAAAGTCAAATGTTCATGCCATGGGACCTTTATACCCTTCATTCTTACATTCATCATTCCTGCCTCTTCCTGTTCTCTTCTTCTCTCCTCCCTTTTATTTTCCCTCTTCCTCCTCCAGGCATGCGAGCAGTTGGAGCAGAGGAACCGGAAGCTGAAGAGAGAGGTATCTACAACATATATTCATCTTGGATATTCATTTTTTCATTTCCTGTTTATTTGAATAGGGACAGATGCTACGACGTAGACATGTGTACAACAAATCTCCAATGTACAGCATCACAGCATTTATAGCTATTGCTAGTTTCCAATGCCCGTCCCTAGATATCATTTGTCCCTGCTGGGATCGGGGATGGATTATGAGACAATGGGCCCCTGCTTATTTTGCTGCCCTTTGTATAAGTTTTACATTGATTTTTAGTAATTTGTGATTGGGTTTTTCAACTATTGTTAGTCGTTTTGTATCTTCTCATGGTGGTTTTGCATCTATTCTTATGCATTTTGCATCATGCTGGGTGGTTTTGTATCTGTTTCCCGTCGTTTTGCATCTCTTTGCAGTAACTTTGGGTCTCTGTGGTCATTTTCTTTCTCTTTGTAGCTATTTATAGCCGTTATGCGTGTTTGTCTTGCATCTATTTAGCCGTCTTGGGTCTCTTCGTAGTCATTTTGTGTCAGTTTGTGGTCATTTAACACCTCTTTGTGTGTGTGTTTTTGAGCAACATGTGATCACTCCTGGCCCATGCGCCTGTGCCCGGTAGTCCCGTTCAGTAATCCGTTAGATCACGTCGCCATGTCCTTGTTCAGTGTTCTTCTTCCGTCACCATATACTGCACTGGTGTGCATTTTATTTTAAAACAACAAATCTTTACTTCATCTGTGAACCATTATGTAGTTTGCAGAAGACACAGAATGCATTAAAAACAACTCCTAAAAACAAACTAAAAGAAAAATGAATCCCAGGAATAAAGTCACTCTCTCTGCAGGTGGACTCTCTGCATGAGGAGCAGCGCCTGCTGTCCGAGACTCTCAGGGCCCACGAGCCCTTCTGTCCCATCATGCACTGCTCCTTTGCCTGCTCCACGTCGTCCAGCCTGCAACCGGACGCCACGGCGGCACACTGCGTCTGGGGCTACGAGTAATGGTTCTGTCTGCAGGGATGAGCAGTGTAACTTTATGTCTGAAGCAGAGATCTTCAACAGGGGGGCCCGGGACCCCTAGGGGGTCTTCAGAGTTACTGCCCGGGGGCCACCAAATTGTTGCTCATTTTTTGAAAGTTATGTCTTAACATGAATCATACTCAGCATCATTTAACTCAGCCTATTGTAAAAAACAAAAACAAAAAAAAAACATTAATGATAGGCTTACTGGCCTCTAGGTAAGGTAGTCTCTAAAGTAGCCATCCACAGATACAGTGAGGATTCACTGAGCCGCATGTATGTGTAACTTATAAAATCATGCCGACAATTATTATTTTAATGGCTTAGTATTCTATGCACTAAAAAGGTATGTAAAGGCTTTAGATTGCCCTACACTTTATTGTAGGTCCCGTTTAATACGCAACTTCATTTCATACAATATATGTAGTAGGGGGTCCCTGCTCTGTCTCTCTTTCAGTTAAGGAGTCCTTGTCTTAAACGTTGAAGACCCCTAGTCTGAAGCAACCAGCTATGTTTCTGTGATGAGCAGTATAACTTTCTGTCTAAAGATCAGCCCCAGCCTACATCCAGGACATGGTCAAACCTTACACCCCCGCTCGCCCACTCCGCTCTGCATCGGCCAACCTGCTTGCTGTCCCCTCACAGCGAGGGACACCCAATCCCTCAACGAAATCCCAACTGTTTGCTGTCTCGGGCAGCTAAATGGTGAAAATGAGCTCCCCCATTGTCATCAGGACGGCCCGAAAAAAAAACTCTTCCGACTGAACCTTGGATAAAAACAAAAAATAAAAATAAACATTACGGCTGCACTTTCAAATGGCTCTTTGTAATTTGTCTTATTTGAAGTTAATATACTTGCCCTTTCGTGTTGTCGGGAAATTGTACCTTCAAGGTTTGAAGCACTTAATTGTAAGATTATGTTAAAGTGCTCATATTATGCTTTTTGACTTTTTTTCCCCTTTCCTTTATTGTGTTATATGCACGTTATAGGTTTACAAAGTGAAAAAGCCCAAAGTCCCCCCCAAAGGGACTTACCATCTCCAACAGAAAACACTGTTCACAAACTGCTCCAAACAGCTCTACTGTAGTCCAGCCTTTACTTCAGAGACCAACGTGGTCACTTTGTAACACACGTTATAATGCTCGCCTAGCTGCTAGCATGACACACTCTCATACTCTGCTTCTGACTGGTTAGTAGTCCTTACCTAGGTACTGTCAGGGCACGCCCTCATACTCTGCTTCTGACTGGTTAGTAGTCCTTACCTAGGTACTGTCAGGGCACGCCCTCATACTCTGCTTCTGACTGGTTAGTAGTCCTTACCTAGGCACTGTCAGGGCACGCCCTCATACTCTGCTTCTGACTGGCTAGTAGTCCTTACCTAGGCACTGTCAGGGCACGCCCTCATACTCTGCTTCTGACTGGCTAGTAGTCCTTACCTAGTTACTGTCAGGGCACGCCCTCATACTCTGCTTCTGACTGGCTAGTAGTCCTTACCTAGTTACTGTCAGGGCACGCCCTCATACTCTGCTTCTGACTGGCTAGTAGTCCTTACCTAGGTACTGTCAGGGCACGCCCTCATACTCTGCTTCTGACTGGCTAGTAGTCCTTACCTAGGCACTGTCAGGGCACGCCCTCATACTCTGCTTCTGACTGGCTAGTAGTCCTTACCTAGCTACTGTCAGGGCACGCCCTCATACTCTGCTTCTGACTGGCTAGTAGTCCTTACCTAGCTACTGTCAGGGCACGCCCTCATACTCTGCTTCTGACTGGCTAGTAGTCCTTACCTAGTTACTGTCAGGGCACGCCCTCATACTCTGCTTCTGACTGGCTAGTAGTCCTTACCTAACTTCTGCACGTGTGTGACTCCCAACAAAGATGGAACAGAAGTGAGATGCCTCACTCTGTAGCTAAAACAGAGAGCTCAACACACAGGGTGAAAAGAGGAGCTGCAACAATGTGCAGTACAACAAAAATATGTTTTTTGAAAATGAAATCATGTAAACCTATTCTGATATAACCTCTAAATACAATTATGAACCTGAAAATGAGCACTTAAAAAAAACTACTCCTGTGTGATGCATAAGTAAACCAACAGAGGGCGCCGTTCACCATGCTCAGAGACTAATGGAGGGAGGGGGGATTGTGTGGAAGAGGGGAACAGATGTGTATACTCTCAGTGAAGAGTGTCCTCTGCTGGCTAAAGCTTTTATTCTGCAGCTCATGTCAGTACATGTAAATCCAGTCCTGCTGTACAGTTCCCTCTCATTACTGACACACGTTTGGCTCCCCTTTCAGCATGTGAGTCTGGTTTAAAGTGTAAATGATTCCATTAGCTTTTATTATAGATTTCCTCGCCTATGTGAGTGCAGGACTTTGATTCACTACTGTAATAAACTGAACCAAATACTTATTTTCACTAACGGTAAATAACAAGTCAGTTAAAAGTAAAATCAGACAATTTGTGTTCAATCAAACCCAAATAAAATTAGAAATAAAAACACAAAAGTTTGTATTATTATCAACATTTTTAATAATGTAGGCCTACTTGTTCATATTCCTTATGTTCCTTATATTATATTTATTATATTTTACTAACAAACATGAGACATGAATAAAAAAAAATAAAGTTGTTTGTAAAGTTGCAGCAAATCAGATTTAAAAAAAATAATGATCTATACTATATTGGATTATGACATTTTCAGTCTTTATTATTCATGATTTATGTATATTTATAAGAAAAACACTCGTGCTGGAGGTTTTAGCCAACTGTCGCGCCACTTCCTAACACTGCAATCTTCACAAAGGGTCTAGAAACTGCGAGTCAAGTCAATTTATTTATAGAGCACATTTAAAACCAACCTAGGCTGAACAAAGTGCTGTACAAAGTTATATTATGTTATAAAAAAACAAAAGGAAGACAATCAAAATATAGACACAGTGAAGATCAGAATCAGTTTTATTGGCCAAGTATACTTACATACACAAGGAATTTGACTTCGGTAGGTGTTAACTCTCTATACATTTAATAAATAGACATGTAGTAGTAACATATTGCACAATAGAGACAACAATATACATAAAGGCACATGTCAACATGATATACAAAAATACAAATATACAAATAAGACATAATATCAAGACAAGTACACATGGAGTGGGATGTAAGGTGCAAAAAGTAATAGAGCAAAGTAGTGTGCAAAACGCATATTGGAATGATAAGTATGTAATGTGTAGAGAAGCGGGTGAGTGTAGGTGAGTGGCCAAAGTGGGGGTGACCCCACTTATCGGCCGTTCAGGAGAGTGATGGCGGTGGGAAAGAAGCTGTCTGTCTGGTAGTTTTTGTGTGCAGGGATCTGTAGCGCCAGCCAGAGGGGAGGAGGTTAAAGAGCGCGTACGCATGATGTGTGGGGTCTTTGGTGATGTTCTCATACAAACAACACACTTCTATACAAATGTCCCTAAACTAAATCATACGCCAAAGAATACAAATTTTAAATTGAATTTAAGACGAGACTTAAAGATCTCGGGCAGTACAGGAGGACATAATACAAATGGGAAAATTGTTCCAGAGTCTCGGGGGGCCACAACGGAGAAGGCACGATCACCCTTTGTTTTCATCCGAGACTGTGGAATAGCTCAAAGGAACTGATGACTGAACATGTATATGTTATCAACATGTTAAAAATAATGTATTCTTCATACATGTCATAACTTGGAATTGCAGGCTCGGACCCAAAAGTGCAGAGTGTAGAGACGTGGAGGAAGTGAGACGATTATTAAGATTAATTCACTGAAAATGGCTTACAGGCAAAAAGTGCCCAGAATCAGGCAGGCAATCTGGGAAGATGTAATGGAAGATCTGACACAAAATCCAAAGCGCAGGGAAATTAACACGTTGAAAAGCAAAGGCACACTGGGGGAGACACTGGGGGAGACACAGGGAACGACGCAGGAAAAGACAAGCGACAGAGACTAAATCCACAAGGTGACGAGGGTAGTAACGAGGGACAGGTGACCCGAGGGCTGATGAACAGGTGGAACCCATCAGGGCGGGGCAGTCAATCACAGAGGCGGGAAAACACACAAACAAGACATGACACGGGGGAAATGACACTACAAAGTAAAACACGAAAACTGAAGCATGAAAACATAAAGCCCTATAGTGTCGCATTGCCAGACCTTCCTCTACAGCGCTGCAGAGGAGGGTCTGGCTAGTCCACGAAGCATTCTGAAATGGGAGAAAAAACGTGCTCTGGTTTATCGTAATTTCTTCAAACCAATCACAGTCATCTTGGGCGGAGCTTACCGGCAGACGGAGCAACCGACCCCACTGAGAGAATTATTTGCCGACAGAACGGATGAGAGCCCGGGAGATGGACAGCAGGGTTAGCCATCTCCTGGGGCTGGCTGTTTGTCCAGCGGAGGGCGCAGAATTAAGAGGTAGCGAGTAGTATGAAAGCCCGAAATTCCGCGTAGGGAGGGTGTCATCTTAGCATGCAGCTTGGCTGATCCAGGGAGCGTCATCAGAACAGAGCCTTCATCGCCACGTATAACTGTATATGACACATACAGAAGCCAAGTTAGACTCAAAACCCACAAGAAGTTGTCGAAATGTTACCAGAAAACAAAGTGATGAATAAAGTCAGCATTCCGGTAACTGATGTATAGAAACTATAGTAAGTGTGTCATTTTTTCCTGTGATTGTGGACCAACATCATCTTCTGGGATGTTACTCGTTTTACTGAAGCTTTCGAGGTAATTAGGAAGTCACACACGTGTAAACTCTGTCACCTGCATCAGCACCCGAGAGCTGTGGTTTGGTTACGTTGGGAGGACGATCGCTGAAGGGAATAGTTCCCTAAATTTGACCACAATCACATCAAACTGGTCGGGGATTTCTTTTTCATTTCTTCCTTCCTCTTCCACGCTGAATAAACCTTTATCTCGATGTGGAAGAATTGGCCCAGATATTTATGTCAGAACTAGTGGAATAACTTTAACCCTCTGAGGTCTTTGGGCATAACTGATTCCCATGTGTAGCATATCAAAATGTTCAAAACAAACTCAGCTTTCTGTATAGTGACGCCCATATATGGCCTAGAGCAATGACTAAAGAGATCATTTGGCCCTAAAGCTGAACAGTTGAAGTTCGCTTTTTTTCATAAAATCTCGTAAAGGTGAAAACATGTAAAGACGTTTTGGTGTCTGGAATGAGTTAACAAATGTGTTAGGTTCACAAACGTAGTGTGATATATGAATACATTGGTAAATAAATATGTATATGTAGTATAATATATGTCTAAAATAAAAATGGTGTTACATCGCTTTTTGAGCAAAACAGCAGCAAAAACAGCAAAAAAAAAATCATTAAACATAAAATATATACGCTAATTGTGCTGGGTTGGTGAAAATAATCCAAACTAGTCTGTTTTGTCTGTGTCAGAGGTTAATTAGTGAAAATGTTTCACCATGTTGAGCCCGCTGAACATTACATAGAGAGTCATAGAGCTGATCATCAGTTTTTCTGAAGGATAAATGTAATAATAATAATAATAATACATTTTCTGTAAAGGCGCCTTTCTCGGCACTTAAGGACACCGTACAGGGATACATAAGACATTTAAAAGCAGCAAAAAAATATAAAAAATAAATGTGTGGCCAGAGGCGTGGCTAGAAGGGGGGCAAGGGGGTGGCACCACCCCTCCCCCCCAGCCTAAAATATGATTGCCCCGCCCCTTGGTGCCCCCCAAATCCATTGGGGTAGAGTGCTCTCAATCTGACTACTGTGATTTCCATTGGATCAGAGTACTGTCACTTGGCTGCCTGTTCTGCCAATCTTCCCAGCCCTTGTCACATGACCAATTAATGTTTCCATGACGACAATCCAAAATTCTGATACCACGAAACCAGCACTCCGCTCCGCTTCTGAGAGACGGAACAAAACCGTAACACAGCACAGACGCCAAGACCCGTCCCTACGAAGCAGCTTGATTGGTTGGGGTTAGGCATTTGACCTCGAGTGGTTAAGGTTAGGATAGCTGTTTGGTCAGGAGATAGGACCTGTAATGCTACTGAAGGGCGGGTCTTGGCGTGGCCATAGTGGGTTTCGTAATATCGCCTCCCGGTGGAGAATCAGAGTTACTTTCCCCATACTGCCATCACTGTCTATGTGGTAAGGCAAACTGTCCCTGAAAACATATATACCTGTCAGTCTTTTAAAAATCCATAAAGCTGTCTGACAAAAGGTGCTCTGAAGGCATCACCAGAATCCTCAAATGCTCTTCTCACATTCAGACTGGAGTTCCCAACTGGAAAAAAAAATGAAATTGTTTGACAGCTAACATCAGAATCAGAGTTATTGCAGGTTTTCCACATACAAGGAACTCGCTTCACTGTTTTGGTGCAAGATTAAAAAAAATGACAGTAAAAAAACACGTACTGCAGTGTCAAGACACAAAATATAGCAATTTACAATCAAAAATACTATTAAAAATGCACAATATATCTGTTTTAAAATCAAAGAGATGGACAATTTTGGAAGAACCTAAAGCTAAATTAGCCAATAATGTTTTATAATCAGTGACATTTGGCTAATGCCAAGTTACTTTCCTATGTTTTATACTTTCAGAGACAATAAAGCATTTCTATTGGTCTTGGACTGGACCAGAATCATTCTGCACTACAATGTTTTGTTTGTACAAACATCAGTAAGTTGTTGCTTGGAGACTTTCCAGGTTTTTATACTGAGTTGTTGGGTAAAACGTTTGAATTTCCAAAGACTTTTGGCCATATTCTATGTATTTTATTATCAAATTAACTCTGATTGGTGACTTTGATTGGACAAAACCTTTCCGTTATGCAACAAGAAAAGTTTCTAGATGACCCCCACAGGAAGCCAGGTTTGAGCTAATCTCCAGCGAATGCGCTTGATCCTCCCAGGAGACGTTGCTCAAAATGCTTTGTCAACCTGCTTTTCAGGGTGTGTTTGTTTATTTTTCACCTTGGTGAGCACCAGGTGGGTGGGGCTTGTCGAACCGGATACACACCACAGGTGAGAGTGTCAAAAGAAAAGCTTGGAAAATGACTATAAAACAAAGCAGAGTTGGGTCCGTGTACTTTTCACGCGAGTGCAGCAAAGACGCAGCTGCTGCGTCTGTCTCCACCCGCCTGGGTCTAGAAGCAGGCTAAAACAAACGCTCCGTGTTTGTGTACAGTATCTGGTTTCACTCGTTCCAACGCCCCAGACTTTCCGCAGGCGCAGAGTCATTGTGAAACTCAACTGAACTCAGGTCAGTTTCTAAATCACCACCGTCATGACAACACCGGTCGCCTAGCAACCCAGGAAATACTGCTGGCTGCAGGAAGTAACCCAGTAGTCATGAGCGAGCCTACACAGACACACAGGGCTTAAACAAAAGGACACAATAAAGACACAGACATGCAGGAAGACACGTTCACATGCACATATGTTGACATATACACACCTGACACCCAGCACACATGCCACAGTGACTGTACAGTCGCTTAAGTAAAAGTCTTAAAGTATTTGATATATACTGTACTTAGTAAAGCATAAAGCATATTCAGGGTTCCCATATCTTCATCAAATCAAAATCACATTCTTTTCCGGGACTTTTCAGGCACAATTCTCTTAAGCTCAAAGGACAAACAGCATGTTTTTAGAGCTGATGTACAGAAACATTTCTTGCAAATACGGCCACGGGTGTATGACGTTATCTTCACCGCTACCCTGTTCACCGAGTTCACCGCTATCGTCGGGGTGTCGTCTACGATAACGGGAGGTCCTCCAGTAGGTGCTCGTGCTTCCATGGCGGTTTCAGTTGTGCGTCCTCCTCCTCCTTTAGCAACAAACAAGCGCTGAAATAGAGGCGGCGGCATGGAGCGTGCGTAATGCAATCTAGGAGCAGTGATTCGCCAAACCTCCCTTATTGCAGTCGCACACATTTCTTCTAATTACATTTTTTAGTAACGAGTAACGAAGATGCTTAGTGGAAATATAACGGAGTAAAAGTATACATTTTATCTAGGAAATGTAGTGGAGTAAAAGTGAAAGTTGACATAAATTTAAATAGCAAAGTAAAGTACAGATACGTGAAATTTCTACTTAAGTACAGTAACGAACATTACAACACTACTCGCTACCGTAGACGTGCTGTGACCACGATATATGCTTCCCATTTAAATACATTAGTTTACATTTTCGTGCTGGCCACCACGAAAAAAACGACAAAAACGTCCCCGTGATTACGGGGGATATTAATAGATTAAACAACGTGACCATTTAACGTACTGCCGTGACTCTGGGTTGGCATATGACCTGATGCCCATGTGTTATATGTCAAAATGTTCAGAACAAACGCAGCTTTCTGTACAGTGACGCCCAAAATTGTTCCAGAGCAACGTGTATACAAAATAATTTGGCCCTAAAGTGGAAATATTCCTCAAAAGTACATACTCAATTGTTTTGGAACTTGAAATGAGTTTGCAGAAGTCTTGGGTTAACAACAGTAGCGTAATATATGAATGAAATAGTAAATAAATATCTAAAATGATATTTTGTAATCTCGCTTTTTGAGTGCGAGAGTTGTCAAACATCGCTCGGACTCGCCGGTGCGTCTTTTGTCCTCATTTGTCCACTTGTGGGAATTTAATCGAGTTCTGACACTTCCATTCAGCTTTTTTAATGCGATAATTCAAAATGTGCATGGAAATATGCCAATGTAAACATAAGTGAAGCGATTAATAATCATAATAATCACACAGCAACACACACAAACCAGGAAGAAAATGAATGTCATTATGTGTCCAATTACACACGCATGCATGCACACACACACACACACACACACACACACACACACACACACAAAAACAGACCAGCGCATACACACCTCCCACTCTACAGGCACTTCCAATGAATTGTGGAGGGATTCTTAATAACTTCTCTGGAAGAGTAACACAGGAGTGCGGATATATTTCATCACAGGGTTGTTTATTGTTACAAGCGGTTCCATTTAAGAGTTTTATGGCTTTCGTGATGCATGAAAGCTTTGGGATAAGCACCGCAGCTGTACTTCTCACTAAATGATTACAAAAGCTGTTGAATGTTTTGTTTTCTGACACTCATGCTCCCCTGTGTGGTGTAATATTTTAGCGGCCAAAGCCCAAAGACTATCTCCATGAAAGTTTAAGTAACATCCTCAGGAAGTTACATAATAACGAACACGTTAAGTTTAAGTTAAGTACTGATGTTAAAAAAAGTTTGTTGCTGAATGTTGCAATGCAAGTCATTATCTTCAGAAATGTTGCTCTTTTGATGGATTCGAGCAGTGGTGGAGGAAGTATTCACTTACTGTATAGAAGTTAAATACCACACTGTAAAAAGTACTCCATCACAAGCAAAAGTCCTGCATTGAAAATGTTACTTAACCCTCTGAGGGCGAAGGACGCGCCGCAGCATCCAACGGTGTTTGGACAACAGACAACACTCCTACTCAAAAAGCCACGTTACAAAATTTCATTTTAGACATTTATTCTACATTTATTTACATGTTTTCACCTTTTTACGAGATTCGAGGAATTCCAAAAAGCCAACTTCAACTTTTCAGCTTTAGGGCCAAATTATGTCTTTACTCATTTCTCACATTTTGATATGCAACACATAGGGATCAGGTTATATGGAAATACCCTTAAAGTGCTCATATTATGCTCATTTTCAGGTTCATAATTGTATTTAGAGGTTGTACCAGAATAGGTTTATGTGGTTTAATTTTCAAAAAAACACCATATTGTTGTTGTACTGCACATTGCTGCAGCTCCTCTTTTCATATCAAAATGTTCAGAACAAACTCAACGTTCCGTATAGTGATGCCCACATTTTTTCTAGAGCAATGTGTAAAGAAATAACTTGGCGCTGAAGCTGAAACGTTGATGTTGGCTTTTTGAAAGTCCTCAAATCTCTTTTTGAAAACAAACCTTAACTTATGATGTGTTGTTGGAATGGTTTGGGTGCTAGAAGTGAGTTTACCAAGGCCTGAGTTCATACGTATATGATTAAAATTGTAAATAAATGTCTGAAATGCAATGTTGTTATATTGATTTTTGAGTAGGAGTTTAAAAAGGAGTCCTCAGAGGGTTAAACAAACGGACAATCTTGTGTCGTGGTCGTTGCATTGGGAAGCCGGTGTGAAATTAGGACTTTGTCACTGCAGCCTCAGCAGTTACGCAACATGGACAACATCTAACTGTAAGATAATTGGTTTTCCCCATCACAGTCCCCTTATGCACCCAGGAACTCTTTGAAAACCCAGAATAGGTTCACTTCCTTGTCCTCTTGTGTTTGATTTATTGCTCTTACTATGGTCTTCTTTGTACTTCTTTGATTTTCTTATCTTATCTTGTTTTACCCAATTGTTTCACAGATTCTTTTAGCCTTTGCCTGATTAGTTTTAGCCTTCCTTCTTCCGTTTATTTCACACTGCCCAGTGTTTATCCATGATTGTATTGCCTGTTTTACTTCCTTGTCTCTGTAAAGGCACTTTAAAGGCATGTCATGCATCACTAATAATGTTTTCAGTGCTTTCTATTCAGTTCAGTGCAACTTCCTTCAAACAGGCATGTACAGTATGTTCCTCGTACTCTGTTAATATGTAAATAAGCACTTCTGAAGTGTCATTCCCCCGGCATGCACAACGGCTTTTGTTTTACCTGGCGACTCCGGCGTCTGTGATCAATGTGATGAACTTTTAACACCTCTGAGTCTCTGTGCTCGTGTGTTCAGCGGTGATCTTTGACCCCCCCATCGCACAGGATGTTGCTGGTCAAGGATTATGACACCGCCGTTGCATCAGTCACCTTGCCTCCGGTTGTCACGGAGTTGCATCAGTTTCACCCGGGCGGGTGTGTGTGTTGTGTGTGTGTGTGTGTGTGTGTGTGTGTGGGTCGGTGGGTGTGTGCGTGCACACCCAGGTCACATATTGGCCAATATCCCGTGAAGGATGACAAACGGTTGGTCTGGGACCACAGGCCACAGTACTTGTAGCTTTCAGGTTTCACTCCAGTGAAACAAAAACAAAAACCAGCGGAGAGCATCCTGGTGAGTAATCAATGCAAGGAAAGTTAGTGGTAAAAACTGTAAAAAAAGTTCCTGGTACGAAACCCTGGTGAGACTTACTCACCAGGGGCCTCAGTGAGCGAGTGACCTGGAGCTGACCCGAGAATAAATGGCAATGTTCTGTATCAGGGTGTGTGTGTGTGAAACTTCCCACTTCTGCTTCCGCTTCAAGTGGGAACCAATTGTACTTCTCCTCCCTCTGAGTGTTAGGCTCTTGAGTGTCAAAAC
The DNA here is from genome assembly GCF_004354835.1 of Perca flavescens. Classification (NCBI taxonomy): domain Eukaryota; kingdom Metazoa; phylum Chordata; class Actinopteri; order Perciformes; family Percidae; genus Perca; species Perca flavescens. Next base: position 28,679,355 of record NC_041348.1, read on the forward strand.
TGGACTCACACACGTATCTTTCGCACCACATCTCAATCTCAATATTCTTGGCCAATTTATGCACTTCAATATATATCAATTGAAAATAATCGACAAAAAAGTGACAAAAACTTCAGGAAAAATGACAAAAACCTTGAAAGAAAGTGACAAAAATGTCGAGGGAAAGCGACAAAAGTGTTGAAAAAGACGACCAAAAAGTTGTTATTTTTAATTTTGACCCAGAAAAATGGGAAGATAACACAAGGGTTAATCCAAACCACAATCTTTTTCCTAAACTTAACTTGTCATTTACATATAATAATATATGGTCTGTTGGTGAAGTAGCATTAATCACTTGAATGACTCCAAAACAGAGGAGATTCTTTTTGGTCCCCCTAACACCACAGCGAGCGTAGCTAGCCACCTGGGTCCGCTGTCTCTTAACCTGCACGCCCATGCCAGGATTTCTTGGTGTCATCTTTGAGTCATCACTTCGTCTTGAGAAGCAGATCAATTCAGTGGTGAAAAGTTGCTTTTTTCAACTCAGAAAGATTGCTAAACTGAAGGCCATCCTGTCTTCTGATGACATGACATGAAGTCACCATTGCATTAATCTCCTCCAGGCTTGATTATTGCAACTCACTGTACCTGGGTGTTTGCCAGTCCTCTTTGTCTCGCCTACAGCTGGTGCAAAATGCTGCAGCGTGACTTCTGACTGGCATAAGGAAAAGAGAAAGCATCACACCGATTCTAGCATCGCTGCATTGGCGAATATATATATATTATATAAATATAAATAAACTTGACTTGACTTGACTAATTCAGCAGAGGCAGGGATATGTAGACCAAAAAGGGGGGAAATCCCACGCATCCCCTACCAGGAAGTCACACTCTGAAGATATGTATTGTTACTTGATTCCAGCTGATGGTTGTACTTTACTATGAACCATGCTACCAACTAACTAACATCGCAACGTAACTAACCTAAGGGCGAATAATTGCGAGTTGTGAAGCAATACTCCGTATTCGTGCGAATAACCCAAGGTGAAAATTTGCTTTGCATTTGTTCTGAACACACCTTAAGAATCTGCTTTTGAGACTTATGCAACACTACCCATCACTGCATTGATGAAAACACGTAAATATAATGATCTGATGAGTTTGTGTTTCATCCAATCAAAAGAAAAGTTCCAAATGCTTTCATGTCAGATCATGTTCACGCCGCCAATGTTCCTGCTTCAAAACATTTCATTAAAGAATTCAGAACTGGCAGCTGAACCTTGGCTCACCTCTGAAACCAGATACATTATTATCTTCTTATTTCTTTCTCCTCTGAAAGTGGGTAGGCTTGTGTTCTCATTGGTTAGTTTTAGCCAAATCCACAACAATTTGTAGATGCATATAATGTAACGTGATAAAAAAAGCCCTGCTTAAATTTTGGAAGCCAACTTTTTTTAAGGTAGAGGATGAAAGCAGAGGAGAGCAGAGGGGAGGATGTGATTCCTGGTTATGTTATAAGTTATAATTAACATACCAGCTGTGTATCAAACAATATCGAAGCAGGTTGAAACATTTCCCTTCAGCAAACAGAACACCGCCCACGTTCTCACAGTGCTGTGGTTGTTGTGGATGTTACCCAGGGCATAGTCTTTAAAGTATGAACATGTCTGAACTCAATGAACTTTCTTCTAGTCTTTTATGCTTTAATGAAATGATATACGTTTTAGGACTCGATATTAGACAAACTGACTTCATAAGATGGAGAACGACCTAAAGATGATGTGGAATCCAGTGTCAATCGGCATTATATCTGTTAGAATTACTATAGAAACTCATGACAATAGCAGCACAATATCGACAACCGTTCTGACGTATTTCAGTATCTGCTTTCATAACTTTGCGTAACTACTTTGCGTACTAGATGGGTGGGGTAACATTGCATGAGATTTTGACTTTCAAGCAGAAACGGACAAACCTGGATCAAGTGATTCTCTTCTGTGTGTTTAAGGTTGGTACAGTAAGAGAGGAGGGCGGGGTTTACCGCTTCAAGGCAATTAGCTGGTTGTGCAACCGGGTCATTAGCTTCAAATCAGGAAATCTATTAACAGACATTTAACAACTATGTGTCACTTTGATGTTGCTGGTAAAGGTGGAGCTAATTTTAGTTATTTTAAATAATCTAATCTATAATGACACAGCATGACACACACATATAAGTTGATTTATATTGAATTAATTAAAAGTATTAAGTAAAGCTGTCAAACAAATGTCGTGAAGCAAAAAGTGCAATATTTCCATCTGAGATGTACTGTAGTGGAGTAGCATAAAGTTGCATGAAATGGAAATGTTTGTAAAGTAACTCAAAAAGTGTATTTTGCAGATTTAAATCCAGCTCTGTGTCATCTTTGTGTGGGCAGTGTGTTTAGATGAACACTATGCTGCTTCCCTTTGGGAGCACAGAGAAGCTGACATCCGCCAAATAATGTGAAATGATGCGTTTCGGGACAGATCTTAGAGGACCTCCGTGACGCGTTATCTTATCTCGGAGTGTGTGACTTGTTATCTTATCTCGGAGCTCCGTGACATACCATACATCTAATCACACTTCACACACTGCCATGACACAGAGCTGGATTCAAATCTGCAAAATATCCCTTTACGTACAAATTATATATAGCGATTTAGTTACATTCCACCACTGCACAGCTTCTGGGTATTTCATCAAGTTTTCACCAAATTTGGTTCATTGTATGTTTGAATGAGCCCTTAAAAAGCTTTTTTATGTTCCACACCATTTTTGTCATTTTTACCAATGACTGCATGTATGTCTAACTTGAAAGAAACCTGCCATAAACACAAGGAATACATAGCAAAAATGAAATGTATAAGAGAGGAAATGAGCCCTTTTTGTAAAAGCTAACCCTTCAAAAATGAAAAGTTGTTGAAAATTTTGTTCATCCAGGGTGTGTGTTGTACATTTCTGTACATCCATTGGTGATATTAGTGTAGGTCAGAGGGTTTGTTGTTCTCTGAACAGTATTTCACAGCTTATCTTCACAGATAACAGCAGTGAAGTCATATCTCTCTCTCTCTCTCTCTCTCTCTCTCTCTCTCTCTCTCTCTCTCTCTCGCTCTTTCTCTCTGTCTCTGAACAGCTGACATGTCCAGTCTTGTCTCTCTCTCTTTAGCTCAAACACAGCTGCTCTGAGTTAACATGCAGGACATTTGTAGGTGAACTCACATTATGTAGGTTTTCTACTTGTAAAAAAGGCATGCCTGAAGGGATGACCCACCAAAATAAAAGTTTATTTCCCATAACAGAAGCTTCCTTGTATTTATCTGGGAATGCATGCTTTTTAAAATTAGTATATTCTGAGGAAACATGGTGTTTTTCCTCATATATTTCTTTAATCTTTATATAAAACATTGCAGGGTTGGTACTGATGTAACTGCAAACCTGACAAAACTTGTGTTGGTACATGGGCGTAAATATCATTTAACATTTTGAGGGGACAATAAAGACCAATTATTGAAGTGGACACAAATAATACATACAAAATTGTACTTGTATAGGATACGTGTAGTTGTGGAACTCCATTTTATTTACTTTAAACATTGGATGATGTGATTCTTTTCTCTAATACAGAGGACGCTGAACTGAGAACTGAGCCTGCTAGCGAGCAAGCTAGCTAACTAGCAAGCCAGCCGGCCACTAAATTACTCAAGTTAACAACTTAATGTTTCATTTACACACTCTTATCACAGTTTAGAAAAGCACAGCGCTCTCGCCATATTAGTATGTTCAATTCATTTTCAGTAACCAGTGTGTAACATGAAAGCATGTTGGGTGGAATTAGCAAGCAAGGTAATTAACTATTCATCAAGCTACCAAACAAGCTCAAGTAACTACATGACTGCTAACATAGTGGACTCGTGAAAAAATACATAATTTCTTTTGTCATGACTAATTTATTAATGACTCGGCATCATCTGTATTAGAGACAAGAATTATTTCATCCCAGTCCCATCGGACTTCTGTGTATGCTAAACTTTGGCAGGTAAAGTCAAGGGAGAAAACCATAGACAGTATATAATGGACCAACAGATCCCGTTGCTCTGGACGGAGACCAGTGAAGGATATTAGAAGCACTTTTCCGGTGAGCGCTGAGCGTTACTGCGCAGCCTCCAACTGAGAGAGACGACGTGAGCAACCTGTCTGAAAGTTGTAAGTCTTCTGGTAGCTGTGCCGAGAGAAATCGTAAGCGTAATTATATGTAAGGAGATAACATAGGCACAGGCTAATTATTGCTAACTAAAGTGCTAGTTAACATTAGTAATTAAACTTAAACAGCTAATGTAAGGCAAAACTGCCTGCGAGCTTCTCCTGTACTATACGGTAATTTCTCTACTTTGCGACAGTAAGTCGCGTGGTTATGACACAATTGTTTTTATAAAAGCATCTGCTACGGAGCCATAACATGTGGTACAAGGTAATGGAGCCTTTTATACGTTGTCATGTTTCTTTAGAAATAAACAACGGACAAATAGAGTCTTTAAACGCTTCAGATGTAAAGTTATTCACTGTCAAAGTGACGTCAAAATGAATGGCAGTCAATGGGATGCTAACGGGGGGTGAGTGCTTTTTAGCATCAAAATAGCCTTTAATAGACAGGACAGCTGTAGACAGGAAAGGGGGGGAGATGAATGAAATCAGAACCTCTAGTTTGACAGCATTATTTAGCACTAAACATTATTATAATGAATCCAATGGGGATAGGGTCCTAGGTCCTAAAAGCAAAGTGTTACCAGACTATTTAAAAAGAAAAGAAAGAAAACGACGACACCATGAGCGGTTACATTGGCAATACATATTTTTAATTGATGAAGTATCAAAAACAAAAGTTGACCGATCACAAAGATGGAAGTACACATTGGTGGCAGCAGTGCATTTGTACCTTACAGCCTACGGTTTATTCATTCGGGCTATATGATGCTCCAACAGTCGAGCAGCTACAGAGAAAAACAAAACAAAAACTTCCCCCAGTAGAAGTAGGCACTATAGAATATAGAACTCAGTGCTTAAAAGCTATCTAGCCATGACCAGCAACGGGACAATGAACAACCACAAAAAACAACACATGAACACACGCAGACGCCTGCGTCCCTTTAACCGTGTGACTCTCAAGTTCTTTGCTTTCATAAGACACACGACAAACAATATTAAAACCTTCTTCTACCATGCAAACATAATATATAAAACTTCAGTCCTCGTTGTGACCGTGATGTGCTGTTCATACAAATTATTACTCTTCCATTGTGAACTGAAAACATTTCCTATTAGCGACAAAAACCTTTGAGATAACCTTAGACGCTAAAGATGCTAACATGATGTTCTCTTTTCACATAGTGACAATTATTGAAATACTGATGAGCAGAGTTTCCCTTTTGACGTATTGCTGAATTGCAATGACTGAGGGAGAAGAGAGTTTCAGTGTCTTGCTCGCAGATGATTGGCTGTTGATGGACACTTTAGATTGATGCTTCGATTAGTTATTGACAAGAAAATAGCCTCTTAACTCTCGTTAATTATGCTCCATCAGTTTCTGTTTGTGTGCAATACACCACACTTCTCTGGAAGGATGATTTCACTCTGAAGCAAACAGGTCACAGAGAGGCAAAAGGGGGGAGTGGAAGAAGGGAGAAATATTTGGCAGTGAGTTGAAGTCTGGATACTTATAAAGTTAATAACACAGTATAACATTACATCATCTTGCATAACTCAGAGTTAGGCGTGTTAAAGGACCAGCCGAAAGCTGATGCAACACTTCTGATACCTAGCTAATGATATCTAGTGAACACAACTTCCAAACCAAATCTTAATAATAAAAATACAATTTTTTTTCTTTTTTTTTTTTTTAGAAAATAACAATCTTTGTTTTGCCCTGTCCAAGACCAAAGGAGGCATCTGGTGTTTACATACAGTAGCACAGAGTTAATGCACAGCCGATAAGAATATACGAGATTTTAGGTAGAAAACAAACACTTCTACTCGTGGAGCTTCACCGTCACAGAAGATGTATAAAAGCAACACTAGCTATGTTTACCTTAAGATGGAACGCAGTGATAAATACTTGTGTACGTGTGAAATTATATAAATAATTTTTTTCTGGGGTCAATTTTGCTTGACATCAAATTTCAAATTGTTAAGAATAGTAAGGTATCATCTGCATATATGCGTATATTGTATTTTTTTACTATGCTTTTTCAGTAAGTGCAGAATTATAAACCCTGCCTGCAAAGTACATTTCCCTTTTGTAACTGCTACTTCTGCCCTAATAGCAGACAACCTGACTTTTCTGAGATGTTAGCTCTTAAAGGTTAGCTCTTAAATATGAGGCCATTAAAAAAAGAAAAAAGAATTCTACAGCCAGCATAGGTCCTGAGTGGTTAGTAGTAGCAGCAAATTTAGTAGTTCATGTTAGGGCTGGGCAATATATCAATATCATATCAATATCATGATATGAGACTAGATAGGTTGTTAGATTTTGGAAATTGTAAGATCGTAATATTACAAAAGTATTTAATTTTTCTGGTTTTACAGACTGCATTACAGTAAAGTGATGTCATTTTCTGCACTTACCAGACTGTTCTAACTGTTCTTTTATTTGCCTTTAACCACATTGTCATTATATGCATATTACTAATGATTATTTTTCACAAATCTCTGTGTAAACATTTTGTCAACCCTGCAATATCGATATCGAGGTATTTGGTCAAAAATGTTGTGATATTTGATTTTCTCCATATCGCCCAGCCCTAGTTTTTGTTGTACAAGCAGACAGGGTTGAAACGGCAATGACAAATCATACAGTAGTTATTTAATAAATATACTTTTTTTATACACTGAGCACAAACAATGTCTTCTTTTTAAAGTCAGTGACTCAAACACACTCGGTACACACTCACACGGTCAATCTGCGTCTACTTTCTTTGAGGGTGAACTTTTAAATGATGTGCCTTGATCACCTTGAAATCACGCTCTGCTTTGGTACAAAAATCGGACTGTCATCTATTCAAAAAATACCAGTAAATAAAAAAAAAAGGGTCTGTTTTGTGTTTTAGTGCTTTGGCATCTGTCCTTGGCCTTGACGGTTTGTAATGTTCAAAAAATATGAAATAAACATAATGCATGTCAAGGTGCTGTCATGTACATCGTGTCCAATCAGCAGCTACAGTTTCATGGAGAGGGAGGTGATGAGGTCACTTTGTGCCTCTCTCTCTCTCTCTCTCTCTCTCTTTCTATCTCTCTCTCTAGCAGCTTTGTGAACAGTGAATGAGACTGAGGAGTCATCCGAATGGCGTTTACGATATGTCATTCTGTCATTCTTAGCTCGTCTATGTGGAGGCTCCAACCAGCCTCTCGAAAGCAGGATGGAGGCATCGCAAGTCTTTGAAAAGTAGCAGAGACACCACCGGTGGCTCATAGGTGACCGGGACAGTGAATGTGGTCGAGGGTCAGACGCCCTCCGTCCAGAGGCGCTAACGTGGAGACGGATTGAGACGAGGAGGTGGATGTGATGGAGGTGGTGAGGTCGTGCAGTTGTAAGGTGCTCTCCTTGATGTGTTGGATGAAGAGGTTCCTCTCGTCCTCGGGCGTTTGGCCGTTTTGGGCTCGGACGATGCAGGTCGGCCGGTGCAGGTTGAGCATGTAGACCAGCTGCTGCTTCTGCTGCTTCAGCTCCTCGATCTGAGCCTTCAGGTCGGCGTTGACAGTCTCCAGTTTCTCAGACTCCTGCAGAACAAAGAGAAAGAGAGAAGGAAGAATCAATTCATGCTGCACTTTTATGTTGGATGTAAAAGCTTTGTACTTTAGCCGGAAATGTTAAAAATCACCACAAATTGTAGAGCAAGAGCAAAAAATACAGAAGCATATCTGTACAGGAGCAGCAAAGTGCTTTAGAAAAGATTAAAAAAAAAGCTAAACTTAACCAACCATAGATGAGTTCTACATTAGGGCAGCACGATATGATGAAAATATCTAATTGCGATAATTTTGACTGATATTGCGATTGCGATAACTCACGATATTGGAGGGAATTATCATTTTCGTTAAAAAAGATTAAAAAGATTATAGTGTCATTTTTGCGAGGATCTGTAGTATATATTTTTTTTAAACAAGTATTTGATGATGATTAAATTGATGGAGGTTGAAAATTACCTGCTGCAGAGTCTCAGTCTTCTCCTTCTTCTTGTTGCGGCATTTGGCAGCCGCGATCTTGTTCCTCTCTCTCCGTCTCTTCCTCCTCTCGTGCTCCTGAGGTGTGATCTGAGAACCAGAGAGAAATATAAACTGTCAGTATTTCACCCCTAATAAAAACCTACATACTCATATAGAAAACACACTTCATAGTTGGGCTGGGACGATATGCTTTTGTCCCGATTCGATTCTTTACAAAAACAATAAAACTAAAGTTGTATGATACACTTTTAGAGTTATTTTATTCTCCAGTTTGACAGTCAGTCATAACGGAAAAAGAACATAAACTACTCTAAAGTAGATTTTTCTTCGGGGCTAAATTACGTGGTATCGGATCAGTGCATAAACTCCAGTTCTTTCCGATACCGATACCAGCGTTTTAGGCAGGATCGGAGGCTTCGGAATCAGAACATTTCTAAAAGCTAAAAAAAACAGCTGTAGTTTCCCTCTGCCTTACCTCTCTCCTGACTCCAGATCCGCAGGCGTGGTGCTCCGAGGCTCGGTCCGAGCTGGAGCTGGCGCCGTCCGAGCTGATGTCTGCGCTGAGCCCGTTGGACTGACGCTTGGTCTGGATGGCCAGCCGCAGCTCCTCTTTCACCAGCGGGGTGAAGTTGGTGAAGTCGTCCAGGGTGAGCGTGCCCGGCGGCGACAGGCAGGGCACCATGGCCGAGCAGCTGATGTCAGCCAGCGAGGGACCCGAGTGCTGCAGCATCATTCTGGAAACACAAGAGTCAGAGATTATCAGCACGGCAGATATTGTCAGTTTGTTCTAAGTCAGGGGTCTTCAACGTTTAAGACAAGGACTCATTAACTGAAAGAGAGACAGCGCAGGGACCCCCTACTACATATATACTTTACATACCGTTTTAGTGCATAGAATACTAAGCTATTAAAATAATAATTGTCGGCATGATTTTATAAGTTACAGACATGTGGCTCAGTGAATCCTCACGATGAACTGTAGCTATGGATGGCTACCTTACCTATAGGTCAGTAAGCCTATCATCAGTGGGGATTTAGATTTGCTAATAATATATGATATGACATTTTATATTTTTTTAAACTTTCGAAGATTAACAATAATTTCGAGGCTCCCCCTGCAGTGACTCTGAGGACCCCCTATAGGGGTCCTGGACCCCCTGTTGAAGATCCCTGATCTGGGTAGACATAATAATAATAATAACATCTTATGAAGCCATATTCTTTTCTGTGTTGTTGTTGTTGTTGTTTTGCTGTCGTCTTTTGTAATTTGACTCGATGGCATAAATAAAGGTTGAATTAATGAATTATTATCATGTTAGTGGCTGTCACCCAGGTCTTGTCAGTGTACTCTAGGTAGACATTTAAAAAAAGATATATATATATATATATATATATATATATATATATATATATATATATATATATAAAATATATATATATATATACACATACATATATATATTACAGCTACAAATAATACAATTTACATACATATTATGTATTATATCCAAGATTGCTTTATGAAAAAGTTCACTGAAAAGTCTATAAAGATATTATAATGATAACATAAAGGATTAAAAACACAATAAAACAAGTCAGTGTTTTCCTTAATATGAAGTACAGCACAAACTAAGTTACTTATAGCCTATTATAGGTGATTCATTTAGAAACTATGGAGAGATTAGAGAGAGGTTTGTTTTTCTTGCTGCGTAATACTGATCTCAAAAATTATACAAACAAAAAGTTGTTGCTTGTGTTTAAGTGCCAAGATAGCATGCAGATCTGAAGCCATCATTTATGGCCACAGAGGCCAATGTGCTTTAGTGGAGAAACAAATATTTGCCTTTTGTCAGAACCGCCAAAGACAATTAAAGAGAATCATTAATACTGTAGGTGTGAATGTGTTATCTAATCAGAGGAGTGAGTCATGGAGAATTTTTGACTGACAGCTTGATAAGATAATTATGTTCTTATCAGCTCTTGGAGACCAAAACAAACGCATTCATATAGAACGGCATTCAAATAAAACTTATTCTCCCTATAATATCTCCAAAAGGGTCTCAACGCGCTGATTCGCAGTTGTCAGTTATTTTCCATAACATGTCTCAGGTTCTGATATATATTTGTGGTTAGGCTATCATTTACAAGATTTGTCGGAGAATGAATAAGTTATCAACAAAAAAAGAGCGAAATCAACTTCCAAAACCTACATCCTGACAAAAAGCTCAACTAGATCTTCCATGTTTTCGAAGTTATCATAATGCTTAAACAATGACCGAGCAGAAGAAACCACATCAGAGTAAAATCTCTCAAAAAAGTGTTATAAATAATAATAAAAAAATAATAATAAAAAAACGCTTTACAATCACAAATCATTGCTGAAATTTGAGCCAGAATATACATTAATAATGAATAAGTCAATGTGTATAATAGCCTAGAAGCCCGTTTAGAAGTTGTAAACAGTCCCGGGACAGCGCCGGGACTTCTCTGCTCTACAAACCGGAGCAACGACCGTCAACAACAGCGCTCTTCTCCCAATGAAAGAAGAAGAAAAAACCTCCCAAAAAAGGAATAAAAGTCCAACCAACCTGTTGAAGCTTCGGGTGACAGGGTTCAGATGAAGTAGACGCCGAGAGAAAACAACCTCTTCTAGTCGTTTCACTCTCTCTCTCTCTCTCTGTGTGTGTGTGTGTGTGAGTCTCTCGCTTCCTTGTTGCTGCGTAATGATAAAGTTGCGCTTGTGGCCCGCTGCGTTGCATCACCCGCTTATATGGTGGCTGAACGGCATGGACGGAGGCGTGGCGTGGTGACGCAAGCAGGAATGTTACTAGAGAAGGGAGGGGGGGGGGAGGGGGGGGGGGGAGGGAGCACAGGGGTGACGTCATCCTATTTATAGAAAGATTATCCTGCGATGATGCAATCGAGCAACCTCCGAGGTGCTCTGCCATAACAGGGCAGGCTTCCCCCGCCCCCTCCCTTTTTTTTGCTCTCTTTTTTTCCCTTATTTCCTTCCTTCCTTCCTTCCTCCATCTCTTCACATTCTTTTCCTCACTCCTTTCTTTTTAGATCCCGGCATCATTGCCATGCCCCTTCTTTCTGGTCCATTTATTTAGTTTCACCCTCTTTCTATGTCATTTACTCCTTTCTTTTTTTCTCTCTCTCTCTTCCTCATTGTCTCCCCTATATACCCCCTTCTCTCTCTCCCCCCCCTCCTCTTTCTCTCTTTTCCTTCCTTCCTTCTTTCCTCCATCTCATTCTCCTCACAGTCTTTTCCTCGCAGTCTTTTATTCTTTTCGTCTCCCGGTTTCTTCCTCTTCTACTTAGATCCCACCATCATTGCCATGCCCCTTCTTTCACTTTTGTTTCTTTCATGTCATCCTCTTCCTCCTTTTTTTTCTCTCTCTCTCTACCCCCGTTATTTTCCAGTTCTCCCCTATCTACCCCCTTGTCTCCTTTCCTTTTCCTCTTTCCATCCCTTGACCCCCCCTCCCTTTTATTTTTCCCTTTCATTTCTTTAGTTTCCTATTCCTTCCCCTCTCTTTATTTCCTTTACCATCCATCCTTGTATCCTTCTTCCTTGTTATTCCGTCCCCCCTTTTCCCAACTCCTCCCCCCATCCCATACAGTCCCTCGTCCCCACCTCTCCTTTTCCATCCCTCCATCATTCTAGAATCATCCATTCCATCATTGTGTCACCACTGTTTTTCTCTTTGCCTCTTCATCGTTTTTTCTGTTACTGATCTCTTCTCCTTCCTCCTCCTTTCTTTTTTCGTCCTCCCCCATTCCCACCCCTTTCATTCTCTCTCTGCTCCTTTCCTTCCTCCTTCATTTTCTTCTAACTTTTACACCTTTCCTTCCATTTCTCCATCAGGCCACTTGCTCTCTTTCCCTCTTCCTATTTTTTCTTTCATTCATTCATTTCACCCCCTCTTCTCTCTTCTCTTCCTTCCACTGTCTTCCTTTCATGTCCGTCCCTCTCCCCGTTTCTCTGCTCGGTTTTTTTTCTCTCTCCCCAATCGTCTTCCTCTCCGAAGTTTCTTTCTTTTCTGTCCCTCTCCTCCATCTTTCCTCCTCCCCTTCTCATCCCTCTTCTTTCTCTCGCAGTATCTCAGTATTTCTTCCTCACTCCATCCTCTCTTTCCTCCCCTCTTCTCCCTAAAAATTTGAGGAATAAATTTCTTCTTCTTCTTCAACATTCAAAAAGGTGAATAAACCTTATGAACATACACTCATACACACACACATACATAAATATACATACATACACACACACACACACACATCCACAAACACACACACAAACACACACACACACACACACACATACATCCACAAACACACACACACACATACATACACACACCTACACACATACATACACGCACATACACCCATACATACATACATGCAAACACACACACACACACATACATCCCATACACACACACACACACACACACACACACACACACATATACATACATACATATATACATACACACACACACACATACATACACACAAACACACACACACAACTATTTAACATTAAGAAGGAAAAAAGAGGCTGAATGTTAGTGCATAAACAAGTCCTAACTCTTCTCCCTCTTCCTCTTCTCCGCGTCTTGACGCTGACGTGGACTTCCATTCCAGTCATTCCACACCAACGAGTGAAAAACGCTGTCCGAGCTGAGTGACACCCATCGGTTATTTATTCTGTGGTGACATCTCATCAGCCGAGCTAGAAAACTGGGTGGTTGGACGGAGAGACGGGTGATCGGCTCGCTTTCCTTCGTACAGCTGATTTCATGAAGTCAATTTAGTTTATCAGGGTGACATGATCTCTCCAAAGGAGCGAAGTGATCCTGAAGATCGGCTGGCAGGTAGGTATACGTTTACAGTTTTTCTTGATTGCTTTGACCTGCTTAAAGAAACTGGGATCCACTCGGTTCCATCACTGTCTCAGCAGAGCAGAAGACACCTCTTGCAAATGTGTTAACCCTTTCTCATTGGATTGACACATTTTCTCCACGCTTTTGCAGAACAGTTAACACGGATGTCATTCAAGCAGTCCAAACTCCATTGTTTTAGCTATGGTAACCAAACAGAAACCATCTGTTCCTAACTATTAGAAACTACCTACATCAGTATGACATCACTGAAGCACCTGTTTGACACTCCTTGACACAAATCAAGTATCAAGTATCAATAGTGGCTATTTTTTATACTCTACAGTAATAGATGTTTATACTTTACTGTAATATATTTTATTTTTATTTTCTTAATTTCTTATACTCTAATAGATTTTATTTTGGTTTGGTTTACATGTATTTTGTGTAATATTTACAGTATTTCAGTTTTCAGCCACAGTTTGAAAATAAGAATCAATGGAATCAATAAAATTTGCATCAAATCATTTCTGATTCTGGATCCAATTCTTGGCAAGAAGGCAAATTTGACAACAAATGGCACTGGCATGAAAGCTCCGTACAGTAATAGGCTACAATGACAAGCAATGGTGCACTGATTCGCACTGATTGCTCTATTTTGTATTTTGTTGTCCACTGTGTAATGGTTGATTGGAAGAGCTCATACACTTGTTTGCAAGTTGTGTTGTTTGAATGCAAAATTTGCTTTTGTTGCATATTTTAAATGTTTTGGCACGGTTAGAGCCTTTTGCAAACAAAATGCTTCATTTTGACCATGAGTGCCACTGTTTCGGCCTGTGTGTTAACTCTTTTGAAAATGTGGAGTTTGAGTTGACTGCTGTATCAAAGCAATCAAGAAAAACTGTAATTCAGGATCTGGCGTGGTTTGAAGCGTGTTGTCGCAGCCCGGTGGCTTTACTGTGATCTACAGCTCCTCTTCGTCTCTTAATTGGTCTTCATTTGTTGATCTTGTTTACTCACCTGCTGAGACAGATGGGGGATTTTCTGAGAGGGGCAGTGAGTAGTTGCTACCGAAAAAATTACAGATGTTCCGATACCGATACCAGTATCGGCAAAGCGTGGTGGTTATGACCAATGCCTTTGGTGTGGGAGATCTGGGTTCGATTCCCACTGCGATACATCAACCAATGTGTCCCTAAGCAAGGCACTTAACCCATAGCTGTTCCAGAGGCGTTTGAAGAAAAGCATCAGCTAAATAACATGTAACCTAATGTAAACCCCCTCCGATACTGCCTAAAATGCTGGTATCAGTATCGGAAAGTAGTGGAGTTTATGTACCGATCGGATATCAGGTAATTTAGGGGGTTGAGATTTCTAACTGTCTAGGGAGGTCCCGGAACAGGTATGCACATATTGAGGAAAGCGACAAAAACATTGAAAAGATTGTTTTAAATAAACTAAAAAATAAAAAAAAGAGAGACAAAAACCTTGGGGGAAGAAATGCAACAAAATGTCCAAAAAAGCAACAGAAAATCCCCAGAATGGATTATTGAGGGGGATTTTAACACCCCTCCCCCCCATCACCCCTGTGAATTAAGCCTATGGGTTAAATCCCCCATTGCAGCTGGTAGGCTTCTGGGTTTTCCAGGCTTCTGCATGGTTGGCCATTATCTTCTTCTTTGACAATATGGCTTCAGAGTTATTAATATTTTTGCTGGATATTGGTTTGTCAGGCTCTTGACAGTGCTTCAATGTGTTTTTTTTTTTTTTGCATTTGCTTTGGGATTCTTTAAATAGTGCTTGTGCGGACGTGATTTTTGAGGGAAAAAAAAACATGTTTACAAAAATGCATGTGGACCGGTCTTATGAAATATAAACTGCCAAAAGAATAATCTTTTGTTGAAAGAAAAAAAAAAGTGGTTTTATCCTTCGTATAGAACAGCAACTTCGCTTAACTTGAATTTATGTGTTGGTTACAGAATTCAAACCGTTTTCACCCTCGGGGAAAAAGCTCAGTTCATCCATACGCTGAATATGTTACAATAAACATTTTGTTTAACAAAAATATGCCTAAAATATGCTCCAAAATCTGTGGCTGCACCATCTCTTTTCTGTTCTTTTTGAACAAACAAGCTTCAAACTCTTCACCACTCTTCCAGCTTCAAAAGAACTAGTAAACCACCGGCTGGTATTACTATATTTTATGAGTACATTGAGCTCTTTCCTCCTCTGCCTTCCCCTTCTTTCGTTCTTTTCCTTCCTCATCATCCATTTCTTGTCATTTCCCGCTCAAAAGCCTCCGGCTGTGGTAATCTCGAAACTTCCAGTTTCGTCTGTCTACAACCAAAAAGTTCAACTTTCACTTTCGCTAAATCCAGTCTTTCTCAGTAGCAATGTTGCATAAAGAGTTGGCTAGGAATTGTGAAATGTCAAAATCAACCCTGCATATGTTGGTGTAATGTGGGGTCACGGCTTTACTTGAAATGAATTGCACAAGAGGAAATATGACTTGCAGCAGGACTGATGTTGAAACTTCCAGCTATCTATGTAGTGTGTGTGCGTGCGTGTGTGTGTGTGTGTGTGTGTGTGTTTTTATCCACCGTGGACCATGCCTTGTTTCTGGAGAAGCCTTGACTAAGTTCTGAAAACACCTCCATGATATCTTCCCATCAGGAAAGCCTTCGCATTGTGTGTGTGTGGTTGTGTTTGTATGTGTGAGAGTGTACCTGTTTTACTATATTCGTGGGGTCCAAAAACCAGAGAATACAGTATACTTGTGGGGTCTGCACAGCCTTGTTGGGCCAAAATGCTGGACCCCTCAAGGTTAAAGGGCTGTTTGAGGGTTAAGACTTGGTTTTAGGATTAGGGTTAGAATTAGGTTATGGTTAAGGTTAGGGTAAGGGTCAAGGTTAGGCATTTAGTGGTGATGGTTAAGGTTAGGGTAAGGGGCTAGGGAATGCATTATGTCAATGATGGATCCCCACAAAGATAGTAAAACAAAATAATGTGTGTGTGTCTGTGTATTTTTATCCACCCTGGACCATGCCTTGTTTCCAAAGAAGCCTTGACTAAGTTCTGAAAACACCTCCATGATATCTTCCCATTATGGAAAGCCTTCACATTGCGTGTGTGTGCATGCGTGCATGCATGCATGCGTGCGTGCGTGCGTCTGTATGTGTCTGTGTGTTTTTATTCACCCTGGACCATGCCTTGTTTCCGGAGAAGCCTTGATTAAGTTCTGAAAACACCTCCATGATATCTTCCCATTATGGAAAGCCTTTGTGTGTGTGTGTGTGTGTGTGTGTGTGTTTGTGTAACTGGGATGCCATGGTGCTTAAGAGCCTACAATAATAAGCCATAAAACAGTTAATATTTAAACTAACAGTGTTGAGATATACAGCCAGCCTTACAGAGTGGAAACCCTTACGCAAACACAAAATATGAGATAGTTTCCATTTTCGTTTGTGTAACTGAACCTAAGGGAGGATCCTCGACCCAGATTTCATCTTATCTCTCTGCCCTCAGCCCTTTAACCTCAAACTGGGATTGTGAAGCCAACAACAGTTTAACTGGAGTGTTTTTAAGGTGCAATTGTAAGGTATAGTTATGCAGAAATAACGTCATTCAAAAGATTAAAAAAAAGACCTTTTGGAATTTTAGGCACGCAAACATTTTATAATTAACTAGACACCACACGTTGCAGGTGTCGTGTGTCTGAGCCTCAGTCAAAGCAGTTGCTGGCGACCGACATGTATTAACAACCATTGATAGCCTTCCCACGTGTCCCTTTCTGTCTGCTAAATATGGTCACAACATATACATATGTGACAGTATGTCAGAGCTCACAGAGCAGGAGCTCCACTTCATGTTTTCAGTTCTGATTTTCTTCTGCTTTTGATTCGTGTGAAACTGCGTCAGGCGTGTGTGTGTGTGTGTGTGTGTGTGTGTGTGTGTGTGTGTGTGTGTGGGAAATGATGTAGAGTACTGACGGATACAACAACCAGATCTCACAGAATTCTGTGAAATGAACACTGCCCCTTAAGTCAGTGGTTCCCAACCTTTTTTCCTTGGCGCCAAGGAACAAAAATATATAGTTTTTATACAGACTTTTGTATACATTATATATTCTAGTGTATTATCATAATTATACAACCTTATACAACCTCAAACCAGATAAAGACTTGCGCACCCCCTGTGATCTTTGCCGCCCCCCTGATGGGTCCCCGGACCCCAGGTTGGGAACCACTGCCTAAGTTAAGGAAAAGGTTGTGGGTGGGTTTACGTTTCCATTACATGCGGGACAACAACGGGACGATTGGGTTTAAGAAAAGAAGAACGGGATGGTTGGGTTTGGGAAAAGAAGAACGGGACAGTTATGGTTGGGTTTAGGAAAAGAAGAACGGGACAGTTATGGTTGGGTTTAGGAAAAGAAGAACGGGACAGTTATGGTTGGGTTTAGGAAAAGAAGAACGGGACAGTTATGGTTGGGTTTAGGAAAAGAAGAACGGGACAGTTATGGTTGGGTTTAGGAAAAGAAGAACGGGATGGTTGGGTTTGGGAAAAGAAGAACGGGACAGTTATGGTTGGGTTTAGGAAAAGAAGAACGGGACAGTTATGGTTGGGTTTAGGAAAAGAAGAACGGGATGGTTGGGTTTGGGAAAAGAAGAACGGGACAGTTATGGTTGGGTTTGGGAAACGTGACACACGGGACACGATCCCCGGTCTCCTGGTTGTACGTGCTGTGTTGTTGAATGAAACATTCTGGAGGAGGCAGCGTGTATGCGGCCATCTTTGTTGTAACCAAATTCAACCCAAGCGCTCTTTTGGTGATGTGGTTGATTACATTTCTGTCCGTCATCGTATAAAGCCCGCCCTGACCAATTTTGATTGGTCCGAACAGCTCTGGTTGGAGCATAGTTGCTCCACAATGGATCAAGTCCAGACCAAACTTGCCGACCTTAGATGTTGTGGGCGGGGCTAAGTTCGGCTGGCATCCAGGCTAGATAAGACCCAATCAGGCGGCAAAACATCGGCGTCAGTGTCGGTGTTGCCAACGGTCTCCGTTGAGACTGCAACAACAACCCCGCAGATTCCAAACCAAAACGGGGTGAGAAGTGTTTTCAAATGTCTCCGGTTTAGGGGCTCAGAAACACCCAGAGCAGTGTGAATCCGAGGTATAAACATAGCAAAAAGATATTCATTTTTAAATCAAAATGTCTAAGTGCCTTGAGGCTGGAAACCTCTTTTGCATCAGAGGCCTTGTCAAAGACATCAGCACCAAATGTGGCAGACAAAACAGATGACAAATTATAGAATACACCAATTAACAAACATTTACCATGGAAATGACAACAGAAAACAGAACTGTCTCTCTCTCTCTCTCTCTCTCTCTCTCTCTCTCTCTCTCTCTCTCTCTCTCTCTCTCTCTCTCTCTCAGCAGGCAGACAGTGTTGAAAGGTTTAAGAGGGCAGTGTGGTATCCAGATTGATGCTGCGATGTGAAGTCATCGCTGACCCTGTTGACTATTAATACCGTATGATCGGAGCGCTAACCCGCCGGCTAAATATCACATTCTCTATTTTTATATTTGAAGGGTTTCTTAGCGAGCTCTGTGTGTTCACACCCACCAAACTCCTGTGTTTGTTTGCCAAGATTTCAAAAAACTAAAAACAGATGGTTGTCATATTATTTTGACATTATTTATGTAGTCATAGAATAGAATAGAATGCCTTTTATCGTCACTATACACATGTACAATGAGATTAATAGCAACTCCTCTTCCAGTGCCAACATGTACGTAAAAAACATAACATGGAATATGTAGTGCAAAAAAGAGGGGTACGGTGCACAGTTCTGAGACGCTATAAACATATACAAAAAAAGAATATGGTTTTATATATAGTGTGATATGCAGTGTGGGTTATTGCACATTGTTTGAATATCGCCCAATAGTGGTGATCACATTCAATGAGTAATAGATATTAGACAATGAGAGTAATGATATTGCACAGTATACAGGTTTTGCACAGTAGTGGAATTGCACAGATTATCAATAGTATTAAGAGACTACACTCCTACTCAAAAAGCGATGTTACAAAATATAATTTTAGACATTTACTATACGTGTATTTATTATTTTATTCACACATCACACTACTTCTGTGAAACCTAACACTTTTGTAAACTCATTCCAGGCACCGCAGCAACGTTTTTACACGTTTTCACCTTCACGAGATTTGAGGAATTTCAACTTTTTAGCTTCAGGGCCAAATGATCTCTGGGGATCAGTTATATGGAGATACCCTTAAAAGGAGAAAATTATCATTTTCAAGTTATGTCAGTGTTGCCTAATGTTCAGTAAATCACACATGATGAACAAACTGTAAGAAGCAACATAAAGTCATCTCATTAGCCAAATGTAAGAGACCAACACTACCAGAAACAATCAAAGCCCTGTTTATAATAACCATTGGAGTTGAGTCTGCGGTTTTCTCACTGGTTCTTTTTTTGTCTTTTAAAGTTGTGTTTCCCTCGGGACAAAGAAATCATGTTTTATTGTTTTCTACCAGTTGGGAACCTTGAGTCTTAAATAAACACATTCAATTCAAACTTGGAGGAGACCGCAGGGCAAAAAATAAAAAAACAAAACCACATTGGCTAACCACTGTACTATCACTTTCACCTGCTGCCAGCTGTTATTTGTCTTCATGGACTGCAGAGTGTGTTTTTGGTTTGTGGACTTTCAGCCTACACATGATATCGGAGCGGTTAAGTTTCACTATGAGGGAACAGAATCGGGATACTAGGGAGTTTCTTATAAAGAGAGAAAAAGAGAAAGTGAAAAGAAAAAGGAGCCGTGGGATTGTTTTTATCAATGTGAGCCATAACTGGACAATATTCTGCACTATACATATTTATTTATTCATCACTCTGTGTTACCTCCAACTGTGCAATATGTCATTCCTATTCATCCGCACCTTACTCATCTGTATATCTGTGTTTATATACTGTCTGTTAATATATAAGGGTGTTTATTGTGTAAATACAGTAAGTTTGTTTTATTACTATTATTATAACTAATTCTATTTTTTTATTTCTTATACTTTATGTATATTGTTTTTCCTATGTCTACTTAATGTGTATTTGTGTTATTATTATTATAGACATTTTTTTTGAGCTGCTGTAGCACAAGAACTTCCCCAGTGTGGGATTAATAAAGTTTATCTTATCTTAATCTTATCTTATCTTTATGAGGACATATCACATTGATAGTTGACATTTTATATAGCCTTGTTGTTCGAACTTTATGCCCTTATTAAGTCGCCCTAGCTAGTTTGGAAGCAGCGTGTGCATGTGGTTTCTTTCTTCGACGTTTTTCTGAATGTCTCAACTGTCCCTTTTTTATTCGATTTCTACAGAGACAGCCCACACACAATAATGTGTCAGCTATTTTAACCAAATTGTTTTTGTAATGTGTTTGCAGGTTGCTATAGCGCACTGGTTTTCAAATTTTTTTAACCCAAGGACCCCTTAACTCAGGGGTGTCAAACTCAACTTCACTAAGGGCCACACTGGAAAATGAGAATCACATCAAGGGCCAGACATGTTTAGCTTATTGATAGGCTTTTATTTAATCGAAAAAGTTAAATATATTTGACTGTATTATCGCATGTGTCATATAGTCTTCTCACTTACAGTTTGGTCGACATAAAGTCCTAAAGAAGTCAGGAAAAAGTTCCTCAACCATTATAGAAAAGAAGTGCCCAAAAACGTCGTAAAAAGTGACAATGTTGGAAAAAGTGACAAAAACGTCAGGAAAAAATACAATTTTTTTTGCAGAAGTGCCCAAAAACGTCGTAAAAAGTGACAAAAACGTCAGAAAAAGTGAAAAAACTAGGTGGGCCAAAATGTATTGTGAACCTAAATTGATGTGCGGGCCGGATAATAATCTGCAAGGGGCCGGATTTGGCCCGCGGGCCTTGAGTTTGACACACATGCCTTAACTGAAAGAGAGATGGAGCAGAAACCCCCTACATATGTTTTATACAATTAAGTTGCATATTAAACTGGGCCTAAAATAATATGTGGGTGTCCTAAAGCCTTTATACATCCATTTTTTATGCATATAATACTAAGCTTTTAAAATGATTGTTGCCATGATTTAAAGATGCAGTAGGGGTGTCTAACTGTGTGTCAATCACTGCTCATGCACATGCATTCATTCTCCTTTGTGGGGGAGGGGCTTAGGAGATCGTTTTTGGGCTTTAGCGGAAAGGGGGAAGGGACTGAGAAGTGTTTGATGTAAAAAATGTTTGGCTAAGTCCTGGATCCTCCCAATCCTACCTACGGCACCTTTACTAAATCATGTTTTAATGTTAAACATGTGGCAGAGTGAATCCTTAGGATTAACTGGACCTGTGGATGGCTACCTCTTGGCGTTTTTCCATCACGTGGTACCTGCTCGACTCGCCTCGACTCTACTCGCCTTTTTTGGTTTTCCATTATGAAAAAAACAGGTCCTTTTTTTTTTAGTATCACCTCCGTCGAGGTTCCGGCCCATATCAGTAAACTTTACATGGCTGGCCCTGGATGTGATTCTCATTTTCCAGTGTGGCCCTTCATGAAATCAAGTTTGACACCCCTGCCCTAGGGGTCCCGGACCCCCCTGTTGAAGATCTCTGCTGTTGTGGACTCATCCAGCCCTCCAGCCACAGAGTCCAGGAAACAAAGGATTGGTTGTTCTACGGTTGTTTCCTGAGACTGCAGTTTTGAAATGTTCGGATGAATGATGAAATAAAAAGGGCTGATAGTGATGATGAGAAGTGTTGTTGGTGAAGAGGAGGATGAGGAGAGGACGCTTCCCGTACACCCTAACCCGGTGTCTGTTTTCCTGGTTCCCTGCTGGTTGCCCGGTAAAGCCACTGAGAGGATGAAGGGCATTATTTCCCGGAAAGGAAGAGGGTGACGTAATCCGCTCCTGCTGAGAATAAAAGAGGAGGAGGAGGAGTAGGAGGAGGAGGAGGAGACATCAACACGATAATCTATATATTTATGCTGCAAAGTTACAAAAATATGAGGCAATTAATTCATTATTTTATAAATCAAATATGATATTAAATCAAAAAAATCCCATTATATAGATGAATATGAAATGAATTATGCTATTTCTTATTATAGCCTATTTAACATTAGTTATTATTTGTGTAGGACATGCATACTTCATAATATATATATATATATATATATATATATATATATATATATATATATATATATAAAAAATAGTATTCATAGGTATTATAAACGGAGTACTTCTAATTCAAGTGTGAATATGAATTAATAATCTGTAATAGTTAGATTTGATCACATTTTAATAAATACATTCAGATCAAAAACAATAACACACCGAAATGAAATGAGGACTCTTTTATATCACCTTTTTTTTTATCTTTTTGGAAATATTTTCTTTCATTTTACTTTCTATTATTTGGGTTGTAAGTGTCCCCCTCCCCCTCTTTTCCTTTAGGTCCAGGTTGCGTCATTCTTTCCGGGAAGCTCTTCCTACTCCTCCTCCTCCTCCTCCTTCTCCTCTTCTTCTTCTTGTCACGGGGGGTCCGGGAAATCTCCCTCCCTATCCCTCTCCCCCTCCCTCCCTCTCTCATTCCCTCTCTCCCTCCCCCAGCATCATGCCACTGAGAAGAGGCGGGTGGATGGAT
Organism: Perca flavescens; assembly: GCF_004354835.1. Taxonomy (NCBI): domain Eukaryota; kingdom Metazoa; phylum Chordata; class Actinopteri; order Perciformes; family Percidae; genus Perca; species Perca flavescens. The sequence continues at coordinate 28,702,178 of NC_041348.1, forward strand.
GGATAGATGGATGGATAATGCATTGCATCGCAGCTCATGTTAATGTGGTAAACGCAGCCGGCCGGGATCATTTGCATTTTCGATCGGAGTGATTCACAGCTTTCCGGTAACCCTCTGCGATGCTGAAACGGAGCTGCAAGGCGAGCTGAGGACCGACCGTAACACCGAGAAGAGCTGAGAACACGGCAGCTTTCAGAGAATCCAGTCAACGGTTGACTGTGTTCACATCTCGTCGTGTCTGATGGCCTCACTGCATTAGCAATGAGCCTCTCTGTGCTCGATGAAACCTTAACCCTTGTGTAGTCCAAAAATTTGAAGTTTTTTTATATCAGAAATATGGGTTTCTTTCATCCATTTTGCCCAAAAATAACATGGATGTGTGGAAGCCATAAAACATTCTTCGCAAGTAAAATGAACGATTAATTCCATTGAATGTTGGGTGTTTTATTACATTTAAAAAAAAAAATGACATAAACTGTGATCCACTCAACATCCTCTGATCTTAACAATTAGTCAAAATAATTGAAAAATTAAAGTTCTGTGTTTTTCTTTAAACAAAAAAAATTAAGGTATAAAGTAATATAAATTACGTTCATTGACCATGAAAAAAAAAAAAAAAAAAAAAACGTTGGAAAAGAAGTCACAAAAACGTTTTAAAAAGTGTCAAAAGCAGTGAAAAAACTTCGGAAAAAGCGGCAACAAAAGTTCATTTTTCAATTCAACAAGTTCATGGTCTACGGGAAGACAACACAAGGGTTTAAACCAGGACCTGAATGCTGTTATATATTTCTGGGGCTCCAGCCCCAAAATGTTTTCTCAAAATCCCTGAATAAAATAATAATAAAATAAGTTTAACTTTGTGTCATTCCCCCCTCAGTCTCTGTGACTGGAGCAGCAGATGAAAGCCGGCCAAATCCTACCCTATGTTATGTAACATTAGTCAATTTTGAGCGGTTTTTAGGTAGCAGGAATGAAATTAAGTCATCCTCTACATTAGTTGTGTTTTGGTTTCAGGATGATGAAGACAGTTGGAGAACAGATAGAAAACAGGATGTCGGCTCTACAGGATGATTCTTGTCCTTGGCAACGTTCATGTCTTTTCCAAATGGGGTACATATTAGGCATTTAGGCATTTTATTATCAAATGGCTTGAACAAAATTTGCATATAACTGCGGAAAATGTTGCACGCCACCCTAGATTTTGGGCTGAGCCCCGAAATTCCGCCGGATGCATGTCTTTTCGCCGATGTCCGTTACCTTCCGCTTTCTTTGTGTTGCACGACTAAAGCAACTTTTGAACGTACACACGTTCCTTCCCGAGGCTTTTTTGAAACTGGCTCTGCGCGGAGCTTGGCACCGACCAAGACAATTGTGATGTTGTGTGGACTAACCAGACCCTCCTCCGCAGCGCTGTGGAGGAACGTCTAGCAAAGCGAGACTAGGCTAGTGTACCAGAGTCTGGTAGGACCAGGCTAATGGACCAGAGTCTGGTAAGACCAGGCTAGTGGACCAGAGTCTGGTAGGACCAGGCTAATGGACCAGAGTCTGGTAGGACCAGGCTAATGGACCAGAGTCTGGTAGGACCAGGCTAGAGTACCAGAGTCTGGTAGGACCAGGCTAATGGACCAGAGTCTGGTATGACCAGGCTAGTGTACCAGAGTCTGGTAGGACCAGGCTAATGGACCAGAGTCTGGTAGGACCAGGCTAGAGTACCAGAGTCTGGTAGGACCAGGCTAATGGACCAGAGTCTGGTAGGACCAGGCTAGTGGACCAGAGTCTGGTAGGACCAGGCTAGTGGACCAGAGTCTGGTAGGACCAGGCTAGGCCAAAATAGCAGCAACACAGTGTTTCAAACAACATACATCACACCACTAGATTAAATGAGAGCACAAATCCAATCTTTTCACCGTTCTATCAACATGCCAACGTCTCGACAGCAGTGATATTCACAGCAAACAGAGCAGAGATGAAGACCAGGCCCATGTGAAACTAGATTGATGTGATTATGATTCATCATATGGACCAGACATCAGAGTGATGATTCAGTGTTTCGGAACAGGCTGAAGGTTGTAAACTAGGGAAGTCAGCAGCTTCACGTGACAGAATTGGCTGACCTGGAATATATGTGGATGTGTATAATTCCCATCTTCGACATGGAAACATATAATGTCTTCTCTATTTGACTCGTGCGGGGGGCGGGTTTAGACACGTTTGACTTCCAACCAACTTTACACCTTCATTAAGAGTTATACATTGTTTATTCGGTGTAGTGAATAAATCAATTCCAAATAACCAACTTTAAATATTGCGGTATGTAATAAAATAAATAAATTGCTGCTGTTTGTGACTCCAAAACCGTCTACAGCCAAAAACAGATGAGACAATGAGACCCTTGATTACAGACATGTAAAAAGTCCCCCCCACCCTTCCAACATCCAGACAGAAAGAGAGCTCATTTTGCTTCCCTCTGTGGAGCCTCTGTCTTTTTGTTACTCTGTGGTTGTTTGGCGTCTTTTTGTGGTCATTTTGTTTCTCTTTGTGGTCGTTTTGTGTCTCTCATGATTGTTGCCTTTGTTTGTCGTTGTTTTGCATCTATTTTTTATTTTTATGAACCTTTATTTACCAGGAAATAATCCCATTGAGATTCAGAATCTCTTTTTCAAGGGGAGTCCTGGCCAAGACAGCAGTATAATAGTTTTATATTAAAATATACATTGAAAAACAGACAACAGAAAACAGAAAAAGACAGTTGGCAAGATAACATCATCTCAACATAATCACCAGCAGCGCTCATTAACAGCACATGTGCATTTAGTACTCAAATAGTCTAATTTTAAACTGTCTTATTGTTGGTAGGTAGTCTAAGATGATTCTGCAATATATATCACGATGAGGGTGCAAAAACTTTCAAGGCACTTTCACCGAAGACAGTTTGCGTTTGGGGAATGTCCTACGTGATTTTCCCCTTTGTATGGTGTCATTTTGTCTTTTTGTGGACTTTTATTTTCTACTTTGTGGTTGTTTTGCGTCTCTCTTTGGGCTTTTTGTCTTTTTCTGGCTTCGTGTTACTTTGTGATTCTTTCGTGTATCTTTGTGCGGTGTTTTGCGTCTCTTTGTTGTTTTGCGTCTTTCTGTGTTCGTTTATTCTTTCTCTGGCCTTTTTGAGTTACTTTGGGGTTCTTTCGTGTCTCTTTGTGGTTGTTTTGCATCTCTTTGTGGTTCTTTGTTTCTCTTTTGGCGTTTTTCCATTACATGGTACCTGCTCGACTCGCCTCAACTCACCTGTTTTGGTTTTCCATTATTAAAAAAAAGTCCCTGGTACCTGCCAAAAGGGCCCTTATTTATGGCATTTTCCCATCACATGGTACCTGCTTGACTCGCCCCTACTCTACTCGCCTTTTTTGGTACTTTTTTTAGTATCACCTCTGTCAAGGTTCCAAGCGAGCTGAGGCGATACCAAAAGGTGACGTGAAAACCTGCAGACTGCTGATTGGTCAGAGAGGATCATCACTAATTGAGCCAAGCAGAGCCGAGCAGAGCTGGTACTGGCGGTGGGTAAGCGCCATTCGTGTCATTTTGTGGCCTTTTTTTATATTACTTTGTGCTTCTTTTGTGTCTCTTGGTGGTCGATTTGCATCTGGTTGTGGTTGACTCTTATTTCTCTTTGTAGTCAATTCACATCAGTATTTTTTTTTTTGCGCATGTATGTTTGTGGTTGCTTCATGTCTCTTTATGGTCGCTTTTGCATTTCTTTGTTGTCCTGCACCCAGTGAGCCTGTTCACTAATCCAGCCACGATGCTAATAAGACTTGTTAAGAGTTACATCAATAATGTATTGCCCCTGGACTCTTGTATCACATGAACTCTATTGCATACTTCTCGACATCTCTGTTTAAAGTATGTGTTTGATCTTTGTGATGATTTTCTTTGTTTCTCTCACTAGAAAAAAAGCAATATTTGTTGCCTTGCGGCTTTTTTTTTCACGAAGAGAATAAACTCTGGCTCCCTAAAAAAAAAAGAGGAAGCTTTTTATGCTAAAGTTGATTATCCTGGTCCTGAACCTAACACAGTGGGTGGTTGTGGCTGCGTAGGCGTCACTTGTGGGCTTTTAGTAATGCCACCGCTGAGTGTAACAGTGTGATGGAAGTGGACTGTGTCAAAGGTACAGGCGCCATCTTTTAGAAAAGGAATCACATTGTGCCGACTAATGTGAGCGGAAGGCCGTAGAAGACAATAAACAGTGTGATTCAAGTGTTTTTGCCTTTGCAACAGTTCACTGACCAAACAAGTCCCACTGTTTGATTTTCCCACTGCCCCCACAACACCTTCACCGTCACAGTAAGGGGTTTTTTTTCCCCATGAAACTTAATTCACACCTCAGTTGCAGTTTGGTTTAAAGCCAACAGATACAGCACTGCGTATCTGATACCAGCCGCAACAGCAACAAAGGGATTGTGTGTGTGTGTGTGTGTGTGTGTGTGTGTGTGTGTGTGTGTTTTCCAGACACCTAGTGAACTGCTACACTAGGGGGGCCCTCAAAAGATAAGATAGACTATATTGATCCCACACTGGAAAAATTTATTGGATTTTGATTCCATTCTTGTAAGCAGCTCAAATGCAACACAACAAATAAGAACAATACTCATTAAATATGAATAGAATAGAAATATACACAAAAAAATATAATAGAAAACAGAAAATTAAGAGTCATACTGGTAAAATGTACACTATAAACACTTTATACAGGTGCCAAGAACATATACAGATATACAGATGAATATACAGATGAAAATGAAATGGCATATTGCACCGGTCACAGATGAAAGTACAGAGTATTTCATAAATAGCCCTACATAGTGCAGAATATTTTTAAGTGCTGGCTCATGTTATGGTGTAAAGCCAGTGTTTATCACTTTTATGTTTTGAACTCTACAAAATGCTGCTTTTGGGCCTTGGCTGCGGCGAATGCTGCCACTATGTCCTCCAGATCCAAGGACCTTTGCACATTTTGCTCTATTAATAATCAATAATGGATTTTGAGACTTACGGTTTTTATAATCAGCTGCATTTGGAGGGGGGGAATTCATCCTCTTTTGCTGCTGTAAGAAACTTCAATAATGATCCTGAGGAGAGATAATAAAAGTGATATAGTATATGATACTTATCATAGCAGCATGTTAATAAAGTCAATTGAAAATGCTTTCACGTTAGAATTAGAATTAAATGTTCTCCTTAGACATGGCTTTTATTATTCATAGCTTCCATAGCATTCATAGCTTAGCTCGGATAAAGCTTTCACAGGGTTCTTGACGTACATTTTGCAAAGTCAAATTCAAGCACTTTCAAGATAAATTTTGAAGCTTTTTAAAGTGCTCATACTATGAAATAAATCATGTTTTCTGGGATTTGGGGTGTTATTTTGTATCTCTGGTGCTTCCACACGCATACAAACTTGAAAAAAAAAACATCCATGCTGTTCTAAGTGAGATACGGTTTCTGACTGTGTCCGGCCTTCAGTCTCCGGGTGAGCTGCTCAAAATCGGCAGGGCTTTCTACGTCATCGCCAGAAACATTTGGCGTGTGCTAACCACTTTAGCTAATACCACATCAGCTAGCTGTTTCTCCAACTTCAGCCTGTACAAGGCAGGATTAGCCGGGAGACTTCTTCTAAATGAGGGCACACTTCCAACTTTGCGTGGAATACCTGCAGAACAGGGACATGGAAGTAGTTCTATACAGTTTCTTTTGTAGATTAGGGTGAACTGGTGTGTGTTGTAAAAGTGTTTTGCCATTGAGAACGAGGTGGCTAGCAGCGCTAGCTTCTAGCTAGTAGTCCTTACCTAGCTACTGAGCATGTGCGACTCCCAACAAAGATGGAACAGAAGTGAGATGTCTCACTCTGTAGCTAAAACAGAGAGCTCAACACACAGGGTGAAAAGAGGAGCTGCAGCAATGTGCAGCATGGTTGTTTTTTTTTAATTAAACCATGTAAACCTATTCTGGTACAACCTCAAAATACAACTATGAACCTGAAAATGAGCATAATATGGGCACTTTAATCACAATGGTGTCTGCCTAACTCTAAGTACCTACGACCTGCTTCATATAATTTAAAAGGAAAACCGTCTGATCTACATTTATGTGTGATTAGTTTTGAATTTGTTGTCTTTTAGCCAACACTCGTTGAAAGTGTAACCTCCAGGCATTTTGTCTGAACAGACTAACAGGTTGCACGCACAGTGGAAGGCGAGCCGTGAGCCGTTTTACATGGATAGCTCCTCGGAGTGACCAAGCAATGAGCTTGTTTTATATTTAGCTTATTTAAAGTACTACACGTGACTTTTAACTCAACCCCAAGCTTTCTATTTTGTAAATTATGCTGATGGGATATAGAAATTTCAGAGAATATTTTACCTTTTCAGGCCGCAATCGGTTCTCATTCACATCCATAATGTGGGTGCGAACCTTCAAATATTACCGCGTTAAATTGCCTTCTGTTGAAAACTGAGTTAAGTGAAAATACAAAAGCGTGGTCTTCTTTATCTCATGAAATGCCGTCAATAAGCACTCCTCCTTCCCTTCATTCCTCCTCAACCTTTCCATCATCAAGTCCCTACATCATGACCTCCTCTCTCTTCATTTCTTCCTTTTCCTTTCTCTTGTCATCCTTTCCTTCTCCTTCCCCCCCTGCCCTTTCTCTTCTTTACCCTCCTGTCTCCTGTCCTCCCTTTCTTTGCTGTTCCTTTTTTGCCTTGAGTCAAAGATCAGCAGCCTTTTGTGGTGTTATTATAGAGCAGCCACAGTTTGGTGACTAAACCATGTGTGTGTGTGTGTGTGTGTGTGTGTGTGTGTGTGTGTGTGTGTGTGTGTATGTGTGTGATGTTCAAGTGATCACAGGTCATGGGATACAGACTGTGGGTTGTGGTTCAGTCATATCACAAGTTTGTAATCAAGTTTGGCAGCTGACCTTTCATAAATGTGTTCTATATATAAATAGGAATGGGGGATCATTCAGTATAATGTATAATGTATTCCCCCTCTCTGGCAATGCGGGACTTATTCTGAACAGATATATACACGCATCTATTACATGTCTGCTGGAAGAGGGTTCTGTCCTCCATTGAGCTTCATGTTTCCCGTGAAACGTAACTGAGAATGCACTTTGTATCGGAACAGGATTTCTAAGAGACAGGGCTGACAGATTGTTAAAGGTGCACTAGGAGTTCTTGCGTGGTCACTTCTGTTGACGTTCCAAGTAAATTCAAAACATAACAGAGCAAGCTCCCCCCTCCCCCCCATGTTTCCGCAACTGTCATGACTAACTGTCACTAATCCCCTCCCCCAACCATCTTGTAGGTGATTGGCTGGAGTGTTTTGTTGTATTTTGGTGCACAGCCTGTGCCCCTAGTGTTTTTATTTGATGTTTACGACCCCTGTGTTGTCTCCTGAGACCGGGCTTTTTCACAGTGTATTCAGGGGGCAGGCAGCCAGTGGATCAAGGAGAGATGCCTACGATTTCAGACAAAAATTAAATTGTGCTGACACCATGCAGGAACTCAAAGTGCACCTTTAAGCCCCTTGAGCGACATTAGTGATTACGGGCTGTATAAATGAAATGTCCTCAACTATTGAGACATTGAGGCTCACAGCTATTATTTGTAAACCGTGTGTGAGGTCTGAACCGCTGAAGTTTTGGAAATCCCAATATTTTATTCTAGTGAAAAAAACGTAAAATTGAATAAATATTTCATATTTCAAAACATTTAGATGTCAAGACGACTCTGTGCACATTGTTGTGAAAACACAGTTGGATAGTTCATCTTTTTTAATGGTTGCCGTGAAGTTGGAATTTGCATGTCATATTTAAAGTCTGCGGTGAAGCTCGACGACAGCCGCCAGGCAGGGAACAATATGAAAATGTGTTGTGGTGACTTCCCAGGACGCACTGATTAAAGACAGATGTCTAAAGAGTCTATAGAGGTCAGGGTTAAAACTCCACTAGTAAGAAACTGCTTCACATTGAAATATGGTCAATGAGTTTCTGTTAAAAAGAAACTTAAATCTATAAATATCTTTCACTTTCCAACCAGATGTAACCCACTTTTACTTTTTCTTACTGGGTTTTAGCCTGTCCTGAGTTTTCTTTTTATGCATTACAGCTTATGTTTTATTTTATTTCTATCTTTATTTTTAATTTAATACATACTGTGTACATATACTTATATTGTTTATACCTATACTTATATTGTTTATTACATTTAGAGAATGTGTGATGTGCACCAACAACACCAAAACAAATTCCTTGTATGTGTTAAAAAACGTACTTGGCAATAAAAACCCTTTCTGATTCTGATTCTGATTCTTCTGATGCTTTTTTTTTCATTTAATGAAAAATCTAAATTTTTGCGTGTATAGTAAGTATAATTACGCTATACTCTTTCTAAAATACTTTAAAATATATTATCTCTCTATTGTTTATTGGTAGAATTAAACCAAACCAAAGTGCTGTGTTAGTGTGATGAAGCTGCAGAAGCTGGAATCTGTAAATGTTCTCCTTGTGGACTCATACTGTGCTGCAGTGACCCAGTTTCCCCCTCAGGTATCATTAAACTTTTAATGTTTTAGATCTCACACTTCTTCACTGCTTTCTAACCGCAACCCAGATATTGCTTCATTTTTTAGTGTGCTTAGGAACGAAACTCCAAACAGGAAGTTCATTATGTTCGTACTAGATGTAATTTCAAACATTACATTAATCATCTTCCTGCTATCAAGCTGCAGAAACGGTTGTGTTGCAACCTACTCAAGGCTGACAACTTCTCGTTTGACTTGTTTCTGCTTCCGCAAGCAATTTAACCTCACAGGTGAAGTTAATGAGCAATCACAGCTTTGTTTTTCTGCCAATGTCGTACACAATCCCATCCTGTTTCTGTCCCGTTTGACTTCATTGTTTGAGAGTCAGCAGGACATTTTAAAGAGTTAATAAAATGTAATTTGGTGGAAAGTTTGGCCTGGGGGCAACATTTAATGTTTCTTAACATTCTGAGACAGGATTTTTAGGGTATCCACACTTATTTAAATGAGAAGAAAATAATACATTTGGATTGAAATGCATGTTGAAACTTGCTAATTTCTGGAATTAACATAGCAGATTTGAAGAATTGTGCAGTCTTAGTTGAGCTCTCACTGCATTTTAAGCTTAAATTCAAATTTGGTTTGCTTTGTGATCACAATAACAGTGATGTTATTAGAAATTAACCTCCCAAAGTGCAAATAAAACCTTGTTGAGTAATGGTTTACTTATATAGCACCTATCAAAAGTAGCTGTCGCAACAAAAGACAGAAAAGCAACTAAAAAACAGACAGGAATTACAGTCAGAGAAATACGCTTAAATAAGATACAAAAAAACTTAACAGAAGCAGGTCTACATAAGTGGGTCTTGAGTGGCTTTTTAATGGTATGAAAAATACAATAAATATGTGAATAATCATTTCCGTGTCAGCTATAGAGACACAATGGGGCCTGAGTTTAGCAAAGTTCCTCTGGTCCATAGATTATGGTTTAACAGAAGAGGAAAGATAGCGAAGACTTTCTGTTGTCGTCGGGACAAAGCCAACAGAAATAAGAACTTCTGTTTTTGTCAGAATTTTGCTGTTGAAAATGATCTGTCATCCAATTTTTCATGGAGTTGCAGCAATTTTCTTTATAAAACAGACACTTTTGCAACATTGTGAGGCTATCGTCTGCATAAAAACGGTAGGAGATATCTTGAAAATGACTTATTATCTGCCACAGAGAAAGGCGTATACATTGCAAACAGAAATGGACCCAGGAAAGAACCTTGAGGAACACCATAGTTTCAGTTGATGAGGCATAGTTATGAACAGTAACTGAAAACTCCTGTCCGAAAGGTCAGAGGAGAGCTTCTCTAAGACTGATGCCGAGATATCTCACTGGACAGGTAGATTGTTTTTCCCGTAAGCCAATAGGACTTTTAGGACTCAACAAAAATGACTTGATGGTGTGGAGATTGTTGCAATTTGGTGAACTTTAATCCTGCTGCAATCCGAAAATGAAAGTAAAATACTTACATAAGAAAACATTTACTTCCATTTCTGTATACAACTGCATTAGCATGTGCAAATAGTTTAATACCAGAAACATGGTTTATCCTTCGTTGCCCAACAATGAGCCTATAAAGCTGCAGTGTGACAAAGTGAGATAAATACGCCCAGTTTCTTGAATTCTTATTCTGCTCTTTTGTTCTTTCTCTCATTTGCTGCAGCATCCCATTTTTCCTGAAGGGATTATTAAAGTTTCATTGTACTGTATCTTCCATAGAAACAGCAGGAGGTCTGCATACGTTTTCTGCATTTCAAATGAATTTGGAGCTTGTATCTGTGGCTGAGTGATCAGATTGTATGTGTCTTTTATCTTTTATCTGTATTTGAGGTTTGTGGCTACTACATCAGCCAATTTAGGAAATTGCTTCACATTGGTTCATCCAAGGCTGTATGTACTGTATGTAAATTATGTTGTATTTGTGTTTAAAGAGTTAAATTAAAAACATTAAAGTAATATTTCCAGGAAAATAAATTTACAAGTGGTTGTGAAAAGTAGCTAAGTACATTTACTCATTTCATCTGAATGCACAATTTTTCTTTTTAATCTATTTGACAATACACAAGCTTGACCTTGAGTTTAAGTATAACTGCTGTACTTTTACTTAACTTGAGTATTTCAATTTTAAGCTACTTTATACTACTTTATACTTATCCACTACATCTCAGAGGTTATAAAAATTATACTTTTTACTGCTCTACATTTATCCGACAGCTGGAGTTACTTTACAGGTTCATATTTTACAAACAAGACATATGGTCAGTTCATAAAATATGATGCAGTTTTAACTATCCGACCGTTGCTATATATAATAGTTAAAATGGTCTCCAGCAGTAATATAAAAATGCTGCTTACTATTAATGAAGCTTCAGTAATAATACACAGATTACAGTTTACAGGAACGACAGCCTGAGGATGAGGAAACGCATGGTGTCACTGACGAGAAGCGACAACCATCTTTATCTTTGATTGTTATTAATTATGACAGTGAACTCTCATATGAAGCAACAGAGGAAGAGCAAGATGTTGCAGAGATATTTACTGATACTGAGAGGCAAATTAAGCTTGCTGGAGATTCCTGGAAAGATTTTCATTTTTGTCATTTCGTATTGACAGCGTGAGCCTTTTAGTTTCCTGTTTTTTTGCTGCTCCTATATCAGTTTTGTCACCAAAATAAAAGCCTTTCAACAACCAAGAAGTGTGTAATCTGTAGTTTGGGCACATCATTTTCTTAGAAATCAACAGATAAACAAAAATGAAACACTCCTAAAACAAAGGACCCCCCCCAATAATCAAAACTGGCCTCAACCGCTCCACCTCTGTATCCACCTTGGTTGCGCCCAACTCATCGTCTGCGTCTTTAACGGCAGGCGGGTACGACTGGTGAGCGGTCGCGAGCGAATACGTATGAAGAGAGTTCATATGTTAAATTGTTGGTCCAAAGTCTGCACTTCTTTTCCCGGAACTTGTGATTCTTTCAGAGACTTTGTGCAATAAATCCAAACTCTTAGATCCAATATTGAGAGTCGTTTGTCCATATTTATTATACAGTTTTAGTCATTTGTCGAAAGCTGTGATGCTAAAGTTGTTTTAGCTTTCCCATGATGCTCTGGAAGAGTCTTTTTACCCACAAAATAAAGTCAGAAAAATACAAATTTGACAGGACCCACAATCCTGCAATCATTTTCACAGAATAATATTGGATTAAGTACAGTTGTACATTGTAGCATGACTATCACATTGCTGAAGATAAATATCCATTTTACTAATACGGGAACAAGGGATTGATACATTACATATTTGGTGCTTTTATACAAAGTGAATGATTTAATGCAACTGAACTAGTTGAGATATGTAGAGCTTGTTGTTTTGCTTATGGCAGACATGTCCCGGGACATGTCCCCCATGTTGAACCCAAAGTTACGCCCTTGGGCATAACATGCTTGTCTTTCATTATGTGTGTTTTAAAACAGATCTGATTTCTAACACCTTGATAGGATTGTGCCGCCTTAGTAAAGGTATGCACTCTCTTCTCTGTAGCTCCAGTCAAACATTAGCACAGCGGTGTAATAATAGTCGGTTGGTGACGCTGGCCGTGACGATGTGGTTTTAGGGGGACTCTAAACTCACGGCGAGAGAACGCAGCGCAGACTGATGACACCATGCCAGAAGAAATAGTTTAGAGCTGCCCATGCAACATTCCTCCCTTGTTTCCTCCCTGCTTCCTTTATTCCTTCACTTCATTTCTCCTTTCATTCGTCCCTGAACTAATCGTTCCTCATTTTCTTCCCTTTCTCGTTCAACTTTTTCCTTCCTTCCTCATTCTTTGCTTCTTCCGCAACTTTCTTTACTCCTTTCTCCTATCCCTCCCTCTGTTGCCCTCCTTCTCCCACTCTTCCTTTTCTTCTCTTCTGTCTTTCCTCCCTTTTCCCTCTTGGCACCCCTCCCTCTTTTACAGTACTCTACTAGCATACTCCAGCTGCTCCAGTCATAGTTATTTATAATGTCTGGTGAATCGGGGGGGGGGGGGGGGGGGGGTGTATTTCTGTCATTAAACTAATAATAATAATATCGAAAGCTCCAGAACAGCTACTGAATGGAGCTTGCGGTGACATTGTTTTCAAGTATTAACTTTGAATCTCCACGTGTTAGCTAATTCGTCCTGAAAGTGCTCCGAAAAATGTTAAAAAAAACAAATACAAATCATCGGCATCTGGGAAACTATCTGCTAATGAAGGAAATGGCCAAACGCTCCAGAACAGCCAGCCTACTAAATGGACTTTGTTCCGACAATTTTTCTTTAACTATTTTCTTTAACTCTTTATTTTCATTTAAAAGCTGCTTTATCACGTATGTAAAGCTGGTTGAAATGCTTTTGTGTTAAAGTTAAGTAAAGTTAAAGTGTTATTATTTAATCTTAATGTCTGGGTAAAGCCAAATCTGGGATTATTTTCTAAACATTATACACTGAGCGCCCCCTGACGTTAATGCTGGCTGGCTAAAGTTATTTAAATGTCTCCCCAATAGTTAAGGTTAAATGACAGCATTCAGACAGTTACTGTTGCACAAGGTAATCTTCATTATCTGCTCAACTAGCCACTGTTTTGCTTTCTTTTCTTCTCATCCTTATTTTTTCTCTCTCTTTTTTTCACTCCGAGAAGGATAACTCGATGCTTCGACGGGAACGCCACGGGGCCCCTTCAGATGTCATCGCAAATTGTCCTTTGTTTGTTTAACGGGGAGGGGGGGTTGCGTTCACTGTGGTTGCCACATTTTGTGGTTGCAAGTTCAATGCCCTTAAACACTCTCAAAAGTTCCACAAAATACCTTAAGAACACTGTGGGAAAGATTCAAAAAAGTCCACTCATTTTTTCTCAAGTGTTTAACGTGCAGCAACAAATAACTCAGTTTCAGCGAGAAGATTGGGCCTTTCCGTCTCAAATCTTTGCCATGACAAAGTCAAAGTTCCCTCCTACTCTGCACCTTTTTTTAGAAAGTCTCTGCTGAGCTGAATAATGAAGCCGGACCGGTTTGGGTAGCAGGAATGCTTTTGCAGGCTTTGTGTTTTTATTGCTTTGTTTATGCGCTACTAGATGTCTGCACGAAAGATGACGGTGAGTTATTATGATAGCAACGTGTTTGAATTCCTGCCATGCCTTAAGTCACTGTGTCAGTACTCGATGATGTAAATGCTTGCATAATATATGGGTAACCTGTATCCTACTCGTACGCTTTGTATTTGTTGTATTTGGTGTATTAATTCAAGTGGCCATGGTAGCAGACCGTACATGACAGCTGCTGTCCTCAGACATCTTCCTGGGAATTTGGGGGTTTCAGTAACCAAGAGGAATTATGCTACAATTAAAACAGAAACACATAAAAAAAAAAAAATTAAATACAAAATGTTGAATGGCTAATTTAGGCTGATGAAAATATATAAAGGATTCTTAACCTGTTAACATCCACCTCTTTTGCCTGATTTTCGCCTATTTCTCGTTCCCAAAGGGAAAAGCTTATAACAGAAGATCTGCAAGGCCAAAATGCATGTATGAGGCTTCATTTGAAACCTAGATTCTTCTACTTTAGGGACATGTGCTTGATTAGCATGTGATTAAAACACAACATACACTACAGCAGTTCAAACATGGTTCAAAATAGTCATTTTGGTCCCGTCTAAAAAAAACGTAATTTTTGAAAAAAAAATATTTTGTGCCACACTATGCAGAACACAAGGCATACCTTCTAGACCTTGTCAAGAAGACCTCTATAAAGTTTCAGAACTCTAGTCCTAACCTAGTGGGAGCTAGGGAGTTTTCAGTATTAGGTATAACAAGTGTCACCGGTGTGCCAAAACCTCTCCAAAACTTCTCCAAGTGACAAAATGTTGCTTAATGCTTTTACTCAATTCTATGCTATTAGAAAAAACATACGAAATACTTAAAATGACTTAAAAAAACTTTTTACATTCATTCAAACACTGTTGATCATATTTTCATGAATAATGCTTTGGTGCTTATGATTTCAGTAAAATGAACTGAATGATTCAATTGCAGAGAATTTTACCAATCAAACGATATACAGCATGTCCATATTGACAAAAGTTTTGAACTTTTGTGGTTAAATACTATTATGTAACACATCAGAACACGTCTGTTAACGAGGTTAACAGGTTAATTTCCCTACCAGATTTGTTTTCGTGGACATGTAAAGTAGGCATGGCAATAGAGTGAGAGTTGAACCAAATGTGTTTTTGACTGAGGACAATGAACATGAAATATTGAAACCAATGAAATAACTTTGACCAAAGTTAATGGTCATTTTATAAAAGTTAAAAAACAGGACAGATTTAAACGCCTTTTTGAAACACTAAGTCAGGACATTGAGTAACAAATATTCCACAAAATACAGAGATTCATAATATATATATATATATATACACAGTATATATACACAGTATATATATATATATATATATATACATACATACATACATACATACATACATACACACACACATATATATTTATTTTTTTAATAGTGTTTATACAGAACATAATTCTTCATGAATCTCCTGCCAGCTGACAGCTCATTCATTATTAATGATGTAAGTGGATCCCTGACTGAGGCTTTAGGCTGCAGGTCCATTCCTCTCTCTCTCTCTCTCTCTGCTCCACTAACCCCTCTGTTTGTGTTTACATGGCTGTTACCGTGGCAACGACACCTTCACGCCCTGCAGACTTCCACCCCTGGAACGCAGACAGACAGACGGACGGACGGACAGACGGGTGGGCGGGTAAGGTCGAGGCCCAGAGGGAGTGTCGAGGGAAAAGAGAGAGAGAGAGAGGGGAGAGAGAGAGAGAGAAATAAAAGAGGGAGGGGAAGGGAAACCTCAGCTGCGTTCCATTCTGAAAAGTTGTGCTTCCTTTGTTTCCTTTCTTAGTCTGTTATCTGGATTTTTGCTTTCCTTGTTGTTTTATTGTTTTGGGTTATTCATTCATGTTGTGTTCTGTTTAATGTTGTGTGACGAGGGAGCGGGAATTCGGACCCAAATGCAGAGAGGAGGCAGGCAGGCAGGAGGCGGTCAAACTGAGGTATTTATTACAACAAAGGGCGGCAGTACAACGACTGGAAACATACAAAATAAAACACTGAAGGCAGGAGCGAACAGAACACACTAGGGAACAAACAACAGACATGGGCGAGCACACAAGACGATCTGACAAGAGACAAGGGGAACACAGAGGCTAAATACATGAGGTGACAGGCAAATCATAAACAGGTGAGACAACAGGTGAAGCACATCAGGGCAGGGCAAGACAATCAACAAAGGTGGGAACAGAAAGCAAAGCTAGACATGACAAGACAGAAGACCAGACTATCAAAATAAAACAGGAAGCAGAACATAAACCGGGAAACATGAAATCAACTAAACACAGAAACTTGACAACACTAAACACAAGGGAGAACAACAAGAACAGGAAACATACAGAAAACTACGAAGCAACAGAAACGGCACAAAACACAAGGCAAAATACAGAAACCACAACAGAACAAAACACAAGGCAAAATACAGAAACCACAACAGAACCCCCCCCTCAAGGGTCGGATCCCAGACGACCCTAAAACAAAGAACGGCCCAGGGAGGGCAGCGAGGGAAGACAGGAGGGGGAAACAGTCACTGGGGCACCAGGAACAGAGGAGCCCGGGGCACAGGGAACAGAGGGGCCCGGAGGCACAGGGAACAGAGGGAACAGAGGGGCCCGGGGCACAGGGAACAGAGGGGACGAGGGGCCCGGGGCACAGGGAACAGAGGGGCCCGAGGGCACAGGGAACAGAGGGAGAGCCCTGGGGTTACGGGGAACACAGAGAGCCCCGGGGGCACGGGAACACAGAGCACTGGGGGGCATAGAGAGCACAGAGCACTGGGGGCACAGGGAACACAGAGCACTGGGGGCACACAGAGCACAGAGCACTGGGGGCACAGAGAACACAGAGCACTGGGGGCACAGAGCACTGGGGGCACAGAGAACACAGAGCACTGGGGGCACAGAGAACACAGAGCACTGGGGGCACAGAGAACACAGAGCACTGGGGGCACAGAGCACTGGGGGCACAGAGAACACAGAGCACTGGGGGCACAGAAAACACAGAACACTGGAGGCACAGACAACACAGAGCACTGGGGGCACAGACAACACAGAGCACTGGGGGCACAGACAACACAGAGCACTGGGGGCACAGACAACACAGAGCACAGGGGGCACAGAGCACTGGGGGCACAGAGAACACAGAGCACTGGGGAACACAGAGCACTGGGGGCACAGAGAACACAGAGCACTGGGGGCACAGAGAACTGGAGCACTGGGGGCACAGAGCACTGGGGGCACAGAGAACACAGAGCACTGGGGGCACAGAGCACTGGGGGCACAGAAAACACAGAACACTGGGGGCACAGACAACACAGAGCACTGGGGGCACAGACAACACAGAGCACTGGGGGCACAGAGCACTGGGGGCACAGAGCACACAGAGGACACTGGGGGCACAGGGAACACAGAGGACACTGGGGGCACAGGGAACACAGAGGACACTGGGGGCACAGGGAACACAGAACTGTGCCGACTTCGACAAGACAGACTAGGATAGAACAGGGACAGACAGAACAGGGACAGACTCGGACTCAGACAAGACAGACTCGGAACCAGACAAGACAGACCCGGGCAGGACAGGGACAGACTCGGACAGAACAGACTCAGACAGAACAGGGACAGACTGAGACTCAGACAAGACAGGCTCGGACAGAACAGGGACGGACTCAGACGGGACAGACTCAGACGGGACGGACTCAGACGGGACGGACTCAGACAAGACGGACTCAGACAAGACGGACTCAGACAAGACGGACTCAGACAGAACAGGGACAGACTCAGACAGAACAGGGACAGACTCAGACAGAACAGGGACAGACCGAACAGGGACAGACTCAGACGAGACAGACTCAGACACAGGGGAAGTAATAGGGATACAGACAGTGAAGGGGACGGAGACAAGGACGGGCACGGTGACGGGGACAAGGATGGGTACGGTGACGGGGACGAGGATGGGCACGGTGATAGGGACGGAGACGAGCACAGTGACAGGGATGGAGACAGGCACGGAGACAGGGACGGAGACAGGGACGGAGACAGGGACGGAGACAGGCACAGAGACAGGGACGAAGACAGGCACAGAGACAGGGATGGAGACAGGCACAGAGACAGGGATGGAGACAGGCACAGAGACAGGGATGGAGACAGGCACAGAGACAGGGATGGAGACAGGCACAGAGACAGAGGTGGGCATAGTCTTAGGGGCGGTCTCTGGGGCGCCAGAGACCGGCAAAGTCCCAGAGGCCGGCGAAGTCCCAGAGATGGTCCCATGGGAGCCGGAGACCGGCGAAGTCCCAGAGGTGGTCCCAGAGGCCGGCAAGGACCCAGAGGCCGGCAAAGTCACAGGGGTGCTGGGCAGTACTGGGACACTGGGCAGCTTGGGGACACTAGAGACACCAGAGGACTCGGGACGCTAGAGAGGCTGCTGGCTAGCTGGGACTCGGAAGAGCTGCTGGCTAGTAGCTGGGACTCGGGAAACTGCTAGGTAGCTGGGACTCGGGAAACTGCTAGGTAGCTGGGACTCGGGGCACTGCTAGCTAGCCTGGAGTCAGGGGAGCCGCTAGCTGGCTGGGAGTCAGGGGAGAGGCCGCTAGCAGGCCGGGAGGCTGGGAAGAGGCCGCTAGCAGGCCGGGACTCAGGGGAGAGGCCGCTAGCAGGCCGGGACTCAGGGGAGAGGCCGCTAGCAGGCCGGGACTCAGGGGAGAGGCCGCTAGCAGGCCTGGAGTCAGGGGAGAGGCCGCTAGCAGGCCGGGAGGCTGGGAAGAGGCCGCTAGCAGGCCGGGACTCAGGGGAGAGGCCGCTAGCAGGCCTGGAGTCAGGGGAGAGGCCGCTAGCAGGCCTGGAGTCAGGGGAGAGGCCGCTGGCTGGCCTGGAGTCAGGGGAGAGGCCGCTGGCTGGCCTGGAGTCAGGGGGGCTGCTAGCTAGCTGGGATCCTGTGGGGCTGCTAGCCAGCTGGGAGGCAGGGAAAGAGCTGTACGTCAGCCCAGGGACAGAGGACCTGCACGCCAGCTCGAGGTCAGGAGGGCTGCACGCCGGCTCGGGTCAGGAGAGCCGCACGCTCGGGGGTCAGGAGAGCCGCACGCCGCTCGGGTCAGGAGAGCCGCACGCCCGGGTCAGGAGAGCCGCACCGCCCGGGTCAGGAGAGCCGCACGCCGGGGCCCGGGGGTCAGGAGAGCCGCACGCCGGCTCGGGTCAGGAGAGCCGCACGCCGCCCGGGTCAGGGAGAGCCGCACGTCGCCCGGGTCAGGAGAGCCGCACGCCGCCCGGGTCAGGAGAGCCGCACGCCCGGGTCAGGAGAGCCGCACGCCGGCCCGGGTCAGGAGAGCCGCACGCCGCTCGGGTCAGGAGAGCCGCACGCCGGCTCGAAGTCAGGAGAGCCGCACGGGCGATCCGGGCGGCTGCACGCCAGCGGCGATTTCCCGGCGGTTGCACGCCAGCGGGCGATCCCGCGGCTGCACGCCAGCGGCGATTTCCCCGGCGGCTGCACGTCAGCGGCGACTCCGGGCGGCTGCACGTCAGCGGCGACTCCGGGCGGCTGCACGTCAGCGGCGACTCCGGGCGGCTGCACGCCAGCGGCTCCGGCACACAGGTCGGCCCAGGCTCAGGTACCCGGTCAGGTCAGGCTCAGGTCCGCTGGGCAGCTTGGGCTCAGGTCCGATGTGAGGCTGAGTAGGGACCTGGCGCTGAGAGCCACGACGTCCCTTCCTCCGCCCACGGCCTCCACGGGTCCCCGCGGAGACGGCCAGGCGGGTTCCTTCATAGGACTGCTGGTGGTTGGTTGTGCATACTGACCAGGTTGCGCCGAACGGACTGCTAGTTGAAGCACTGGGTCTCTGACTAGCAGCTTGCCGGCTGGCTCTTTCAGCTTCTTCGGTCCGTTTAAGCCACATGGAAAATTGTCCAAACAAAGACGTGCAGGGCCTTGGTTCCTCTCCGGGTGGAGTGGGGGCTCGACTCAGAGGAACGGGCGAGGAGATAGACGGAGCGGCAAACAATGCCCCAGTAGCCACGGTGTTAGTTGGCTGAGAGACAGGCGGGCAAGTGGGTGAGCCATGGAGGAAGCTATCCAACTTCTTCTTCACAATGTTTAGGCGTGGAACAAAATGGCTCACCCACGGTCTCTCCTTAAACCACTGTTCTTGCGTGGAGATCCTCTCCAGAACTGGGGCACACCGACCGGGTCTTGAGTCCAAAAGGCTCTCCACAGTGCGCTCAAACTCTGCTACTTTCTCCTCGAAAAGTTGCCTCTCTGCTGGGTCCATGCTGGTCAGATCGTTCTGTGACGAGGGAGCGGGAATTCGGACCCAAATGCAGAGAGGAGGCAGGCAGGCAGGAGGCGGTCAAACTGAGGTATTTATTACAACAAAGGGCGGCAGTACAACGACTGGAAACATACAAAATAAAACACTGAAGGCAGGAGCGAACAGAACACACTAGGGAACAAACAACAGACATGGGCGAGCACACAAGACGATCTGACAAGAGACAAGGGGAACACAGAGGCTAAATACATGAGGTGACAGGCAAATCATAAACAGGTGAGACAACAGGTGAAGCACATCAGGGCAGGGCAAGACAATCAACAAAGGTGGGAACAGAAAGCAAAGCTAGACATGACAAGACAGAAGACCAGACTATCAAAATAAAACAGGAAGCAGAACATAAACCGGGAAACATGAAATCAACTAAACACAGAAACTTGACAACACTAAACACAAGGGAGAACAACAAGAACAGGAAACATACAGAAAACTACGAAGCAACAGAAACGGCACAAAACACAAGGCAAAATACAGAAACCACAACAGAACAAAACACAAGGCAAAATACAGAAACCACAACATTGTGTATGTTATAAGTTCGGTTTGGATCTATTTTATTGCGATGGGTGTATGGATTTGGAACTAGGCCTTTATTGCTGAGGGGGCAACAACTGAAGATATGAAATAAAGAATGAACAACTATCCTTTAAAAGTTGCTGTTATAAAAATGCATAACTATTTTTATTTCAACAAAACAGCTATAGAGCAGGGATCTTCAACAGGGGATCCGGGACCCTTAGGGGGTCCTCAGAGTCAATGCAGGGGGGGCCTCCAAATTATTGCAAAATGTTGAAGTTTTTAAAAAAATTAAAAAGTCTTAACATGAATCTAACATTTTATTAGCAAATATAAATCCCCACTGATGATAGGCTTACTGGCCCATAGGTAAGGTAGTCACTTAGAGATCCATCCCCAGATACAGTTCATCCTAAGGATTCACTGTGCCACATTTATGTTTTAACATAAAAACGTGATTCATAAAATCATGCTAATAATTATTAGGCTACTTTAATAGTATTCTAGGCAAAACAATTATGTATAAAGGTTTTAGGCTGCCCTACACGTAGGCCCAATTTAATATGCAACTTAATTTTATACAATATATGTAGTAGGGGATCCCTGCTCTGTCTCTCTTTCTGTTAAGGGGTCCTTGGCCTAGAAAACGTTGAAGACCCCTGCTCTAGAGATGGCCCGATACCATTTTTTTCTACTTCCCGATACCGATTCAGATACCTGAACTTGCGTATCTGATACCAGTGTGTCAAATATTTTATTCTGTTTTAACAACTACTACTATCCCTGTATGAATGTGATATGATGTATAACAGCTGTATTCTACTATCCCTGTATGGATGTGATATGTTTATATATGTTGTCGGTCTCTTTGTGAAACATGATCAAACACAAACAATGAACGCCGTACCGATACCAGTATCGGTATCGGAGTATCAGTATCTGACCCATGTCATGTTGAATGGTTTGGAGGACTTGTCGACAACAAAACCTTTTTAAAATGCCATTAATCGCAATCACTTTTTGCCTGGCAGTCGAGATCAAGTATCTCTCCCTGTGTGTCATTGGTGATACTCACACACCTGTTTCGTATTGGCACTTAAGAGCAGAAACAAAGAGAAGCGACGGCGTCATGAAAGGAAACGCTGTTTGGAAATGGGACGTGTCCCAGGATTCCCAGGCTCCCGAGGCCTATGCTCTCCAGGCTCTTCGTGGCGTCACATCCTCTGTGGCTCTGCTGTTATTTATAGATCATGTGTAAACCGGATTAGATGGCCTTGGCAGCTGCAACGCACACACACCCTGTTTTAATTTTCAGTGACGTTAAAACACTGTGATCTTTATTCGTCTCAAAAGGTGCACAGCAGTGATGTATAAAGCCATTACATCACTGTGTCGACATTAATAAGTAGGGAGATTTTAGTTTATGTGTAAATAGACTCTTAGTCATCATAGATGACATTACTGGGCTACTGGCTATTATTAGCATCTGTATAATGTATATTTCTACTTTTATATTTCATTGTATCAGACATAATGAAAATATTGACGACTCCAAACATGACGACACTCAAAAATTAAAGAGCCTATATCATGAAAATATCACTTTTTCTGGGATTTGGGGTGTTATTTTGTGTCTCTGGTGCTTCCTCACGCATACAAACTTTGAAAAAACAAACATCCATGGTGTTCTGAGTGAGATACGGTTTCTGAACGTTACCTGACTTCAGTCTCCGGGTGAGCTGGTCAAAATCTGCACGGCTTTCTACGTCCCAAGCCGAGATGAGGGGGCTAGGGGGCTAACCGTTAGCATGCTAGCTTGTTCTCAATGGCAAAACACTGCTACAACACACACAAATTCACCCTAATCTACAAAATAAATTGTATAGAACTACTTCCATGTCCCTGTTCTGCAGGTATTCCACGCAAAGTGTGAAGTGCGCCCTTGTTTAGAAGAAGTCTCCCAGCTAATCCTGCCTTGTACAGGCCGAAGTTGGAGAAACAGCTAGCTAGCAATTGCGAGTTTACCTAGCTACCGCGCATGTGCGACTGCCAACAAAGATCTTACAGAAGTTGAGGTACCTCACTCTTCATCTGTAGCTAAAACAGAGACTTGAACACACAGGGTGAAAATAAGAGCTGCAGCACTGGGCAGTACAAAAAAAATATGGTGTTTTTTGAAAATTAAACCATGTAAACCTATTCTGGTACAACCTCAAATTACAATTATGAACCTGAAAATGGGCATAATGGCCACTTTAAGAAAGTCAGCTTTAAAGGCCTCGCAAACTTTTCAATTAAAGGTTCATATTGTACACATGCGTTAATCTTTATACCTCAGTGACGTCAAGCGTGACCGGTTATAAAAACTCATTTAAAAACAAAAGAGGAATCACTGCACTTCCCTTTTGACGCTGCCGTCTCATCAATAAAGTTAACGTTTAACTTCCACTCATTTCTGTTGATGTCAAACTGCTTCCTGGTTCCAGCCTTGGTATCAGACAGGCACGGCGTTATGGGTGGGCCTGACGGGCGTAGGCCCACCCACTTTTCAACAAGGCCCACCCTAAACATTTCCTCAAAAAACATTAATTAATTAATATATTATAATTTGTTGAAGAATTATTAAAAATCGGCAAATCTCATAATTTGTGCTAAAATTGTCTAAATGTTTAGTTTTCAAAAACAAATTTAAAAAAACTGGTCATGTCTATTTTTATGTTTCTGCGCAAGTTCAGCAGACAGTGAGGTTCGGATCGGATGTAGCTTGTAGGTATGCTAGGCTAGGCTAGGCTAGGCTAGGCTAGGCTAGGCTAGGCTAGGCTAGCTTCCAGTGATCTGAGAGTGTGAAAATCATTTCCAGTAAAGGACAAGGTTGCAACAGCCGTTGTTTAGGTACCTTAAACGTGCACGAACGGTCTCAGAGTCATCGCTGCAACCAGGAGATGAAGGAGAGCTGAGATCCACAACGCCGAGCACATCTTTGTCTCGGACACCGCAGGATGCTAGCGATGCTAGCGCGGTTAGCGCGGTTAGGGCGGTTAGGGCGGCCAGCGCGACCAGCGCCGGTGCTAATGCCTTTGCCTCTGCCTCGCGAGTGGATGATATAGCTCCTACAGATATAGCCCTGTGATCGGTCTTCCGTGGATGAGCCCGCAACTCAACCAGTGCTAAAGTATCCGGTCACTTCTTCTGCTGAGTTTAATTGTGTAGGACCGCCAGAGGATAACAGTAAGGTATGTGAAGGCTACTCTGCCTGTATTGTATTATGTCGTTATATGAGATATATGGATTAAAATAATCAATTCATAACCCGCTACAGAAGCTGCAGGCGCAGTTCTATTTCTATAACAGCTTGTTACTGTTGTCAAGTTGTTGTTCCCTCATGGTTTTCTCTTGTTATGGCCAATAATGTTAATGCGATTTATTTATTTTTGTTAAACATGTTTTTAACATGAATCATCACACTAAAGTAAGGAAATAACTTGAGTCTTGTTTTACATGACAGATGACGTTGTCAATGAACACGTTCTGTGGCCGAGTATTGATTGAAACTGTCGGGCAGTGTTGTTGATCTGTATATTGTTGAAACCTTGAAACAGTTGAAAAGAATTGTGAAATATTCGGCCTCATGTTATACGAGCAGAACTAAACTATGTTTTGGGGAAATATTAGATTCCTGACCACTTTTACAGTCTATAGGCCTTAGGTTAGGAGAGATGCGCTATAGCACAGCCAGGTATGGTGCGTAATGGAGAGTCCAAAGCGCTCTTCTTTTGGGCAGAACCAAGGCGAGCGATCGCGGATAAGTCCGTCCTTTGCACCGAAACTTTTTACAATGCAACAACATATAAATAGCATCAAGCTATTACAATCTTTATTATGTAAGCACATATAATATATATAATATAACAGTATATTAGCCAGTCATTTGTATTAGGTTAAACAGGGATTTGATAACGTTTTTAATTTAAGGCCCACCCACAATTGGTCTGGCCCATCCAAAACTGGAATCCTGGCACCGTGCCCGGTATCAGATACAAACAGAGACACACACTGCAGCCGTGTTGTACAACCGATATGCTGTTTCGGTCTGCTGATCATGACTCTGCATGTTTTTCTTATTCTTTCCTGTACGGGTAACTGTGATTTCGTGAGTTCCCTCTTGCCTCCTCGACTCCGATGGTCTGCATGACGCGGCAGGTTTCAGGCTGCACAGACTGGAAACGTGTCTTGTTGTTTATTGTCTTGTCATAGCTTTTTGACATCTTAACTCACTTTATGTGTTCTTAGTTCAACTATTCTCACTCTCTCCTTATACTCAGAAGAGTAATGTGTTATCTTGTAAATTTGGGGGCATTTGAGTTCAACTGAATTCAAACATTCCCTAACCGGGAGAAGCCTAACGCAATAAAGACTGCAACTCCCATAATCCTACTTCACAACGTCACCAAACTGCGTCTTTTGGTGCTGTTTTGATTGAGAGACCCGAGCGGCAGAATATGACATATTGTGCACTTTGAATTTGCTTCCAATATTTAGGTTTGATAGAGCTAGATATGTAACTGTAAGTCGCTAAAGCCTCTCCTCAATGAATGTAAAGATATCACTGATGTAAAGAAACATCAATATTTTATATGCAGCTATTGTGTAGTCTTGTTTAGTCATATATCAATGCTGTGTTTCAAATGTTGGCACAATCCTTTGTTTGGATCACTGATTGTACCTTTAATTTCATAACATGATCATTCATTTCATCATATGGCATTTGACTGTGCTTTATCTAATTCTTATGATCTCATTTTGACTTTTTTGTGTTAGTTTATTTCACTCGCTTTTGTTTATATACATGTCTTTAATTTCACCTAACTTTGGCGTTGTGTGTCACGTGCGTCATCTTTCCTCATTTCATATCTCATATCTAATGTTTATGTTTACATCCATCTGCCATATTTTGCTGTACACATGTACGGCTCAGTTTAGGCCAATCAAATGGCTCAGGTGAGGTGACATCACCCCCCCCTGATCAGTAGTGTGACCTCAGCCTGCCGCATCATGAATTCCTAACGCGGGATCTGACTGCCATCCAATCACCACAGGCCCGGATTATCAGGTAATGAGGCCTGACGGCACACAGCCAATCACATTCCAGCACACAGATTACTGCCTGATGGTGCTTAGAGGGAATCAATAATACACACACACACACACACACACACACACACACACTTGCCCCGAGACTGCCCTTACTACCATTACCTCAGAGACTTCTAGAGAAAGGGAAGGAAGGACAGACACACACACACACACACACACATACACACACACACACAAGTGAGGAGAGAAATAACGGAGTGAAAAAAATGAGAGTAGATTGAAAATCAAAGAGGACAGGATGATCTCAGTGTGTATGATTCATTGCCAGTTATTGTTGTGAGTCACCGCTGTAACAGCGATGTAAAACCAGCGAGATTGAGTCAGATTCCGTTCACCTGTCACTCACTGTTTGGTGCTGTAGCAGCTTTGTTGATACTACAAATCTGATCTGCTGGCTCACTTCTCACACTGATTATTTAGTTTCTTTTTCTTTTTTTCTTCCTGTCTGGGTCTGGAGGACAAATCGTGTAGGTTTCACAAACGAGACTGTGTCATAGGTCAGATTATAGATTACAGGACCAAAGGTAGCTGTGCATACCGTGTGGGCTGACATTTGTTGTTTTAAAAGTAGCTAATATAGTTATTTTCCTTCCTGTGATATTCAAGTATTTTGTCCATTATTAGTTTGAATAATGCATGTTCTTCTACTCGTAAATATGCAGTGGTGGAAGAGTTCCTTTGATATGAATACCACGGTGTAAAAATACTGTATTGCAAGTACAAGTCCGGCATTCAGTACCTCACTAATTTGAAAAATATTAACATCATTTTTGTTTTACCTTTGCCAAAGAGGTCATGTTTTCTGCTTGGTTTGTCTGTCTGTCTGTCTGTCAGTCAGCAGATTTACAGAACAACAACTGATATGATTTTAATGAAATTTGGTGGAAGGCTGTGGTATGGGCCAAGGCGGAACATATTACATTTTGGAGCAGATCACTTGGAGGATACCCAAATTATCCTCACTTTTGTTAACAATTGCGCAATAGGGCTGTGCTGATTGTGCGGCATTGATGTGGAATCGGAAGAAAATTGTAAAAAATGAGATCTCGACTTAGCACAGATCCTGGAGGTAACCGGCTCCATCTAGCCTACCGCTCCCAATAAGTGACAAAATAACGCCAACATGTTCCTATTTACATGTTGTGATTTGTAGAGTCACAGTGTGTACAAATAACAAGGACACTATGCTTTTACTATCTAGTAATTTTTGACTCTATTCCTCCAACTCTGAGCGAACTCCAGGCGAACTCTCTGCTCCTCACCACGGGGCTTCTCAGGTGCTGCGAGCAAATCCCTCCAAGATCTGTGCTAAGCTAGGCTAACGGTAGGTGCCTCTGATAGAGTTATGACACACATGGAGATGAGAAGGGTATGTATGGACTTATCTAACTCTGCGGGATACGGGGAATAAGACAAAGTCCCAATAAGTCTTAAGTTTAGGAAAAAAATCGTGGTTTGGATTAAAACCCTCCAGAGGAACAAACGTGTTTCCTGGGTGAATGTATTTTATATATATTAGCTTATATATATATATATATATATATATATATATATATATATATATATATATATATATATATATATATATAATATGTATATGTGTATATACAGTACAGGCCAAAAGTTTGGACACAACTTCTCATTCAATGCATTTTCTTTATTTTCATGACTATTTCCATTGTAGATTCTCACTGAAGGCATCAAAACTATGAATGAACACATACGGAATTATGTACTTAACAAAAAAGTGTGAAATAACTGAAAACATGTCTTATATTTTAGATTCTTCAAAGTAGCCACCCTTTGCTTTTTTTGATAACTCTGCAAACCCTTGGTGTTCTCTCAATGAGCTTCATGAGGTAGTCACCTGAAATGGTTTTACCTTCACAGGTGTGCTTTGTCAGGGTTAATTAGTGGAATACTTTGAGGAATCTAAAATATAAGACATGTTTTCAGTTATTTCACACTTTTTTGTTAAGTACATAATTCCATATGTGTTCATTCATAGTTTTGATGCCTTCAGTGAGAATCTACAATGTAAATAGTCATGAAAATAAAAAGGAAAAGCATTGAATGAGAAGGTGTGTCCAAACTTTTGGCCTGTACTATATATATATATATATATATATATATATATGGCTTTTGCAAGATTTTGCGTAACTTCCAGCTGTAGCCGTATGCCTTCTAGCCACAACCTTCTGACCCTGACGAAGGGACCCCCCCCCCCCACTAAAGACAACAAGAATGTGCCGTTTGTTCAACAGGATTGTAACAAGTATGAGCTCAACGGTGACACCGTTTACAGAAGAACTAGTAGCCTACTAGGAGTGGTACTACAGTAGCAGCCATTCAACCAAACCTGAATACCTGAACTCAACTTGAACCCTCACGTTGTCGTCCTTTGTGTTTTTCTGGGTCCAAATTTCAAACTAAAATCGGTCGACACTTTTTCTCACTTCTCCCGACGTTTCTGTCACTTTTTCCGATGTTTTTGTCGGGGGGTTTTGCTCTTTTTTTAAAGTTTTTGTTATTTTTTTCCCCCACTTTTTTTTATACTTTTTTTGTAGACATTTTCTCCATTTTTTCAATGTTCTTGTATCATTTATTTTCCCAAAATGCTATAAAATTGAATAAAACACCCAAATTCAATTAAAGTAGCCAACTGATCATTTATTTTACGGAACTATCCACGTTATTATTTTTTTTTGCCAATGTGGGTTGAAAGAAACCCAAATTTTCTGATATAGAAACTTTTTTTTGAAAATGGGTCAAATGTGACCCGAGGTCAACAGGAGGGTGAAGATAAAAGTGCTGAGTCACTGTGATGGTGGAAAACGTTTTGGACACAACTGACGTGATGGCCAAGGATCCTTGTCTCTCTGAGGGGGAAATTAACAGAAAGTGACTGCAGGTCATGTTCCACGGTGATTATGTATAATTTGATGCCAGCTCAGCAATCACATGAGCTGAATCACCGTGTCACTGAGCAGGTTTGACAAGGAGGGATTAAAGCTGCGTTTGGCTGATTCTCGTGGTTTACAGTGACACCGGTACTGTGCACGTGGTTATCAGTTGAAAGCGGGACATTACTGCGTGATGTACGAGTATGCTCGTCTCTCCTACACAAGTTTCACATCATCAATCACGCCTTCAATTACAACAGTATTATTTTTTGTTGTTGTTGCTTTTGTCGCCCACTTGGAACCACTTCCTGCATCACTAAGCTGCTGAAAATGTGAGAGGGCGGAAAGATTTCATTGAATAAAGTATTAATTTTGTCAGTGGCAACTGCAAATACCGCAGCTATTACTGTCCCCTGTGCGTTATGGGATAGTAAAGATGGGTCATTTATACAGTGATGTTGAACTTTATAGGATCTCGGGCATGCTATGAATCCAAAAATATTGTTGATTATGTCTATCCGTAGTGTGTATTACGGCAGTGCAACTAATCGGATTTTGATTGATCACGTTACGTTTTGCGCGTAAACTCTTAATTTTGTCTCGTGTTCTGACGGGGTATTCAAAAAAGGGCAACAGGAAAAGTATTAAGGGAAATGTCACAGTTCAGGGTCTTTTCACTGTTGATTAGTTTAACTTTTTCACTGTTTTTTTTTCAGTTCAATAAGTCAAAATGAGTAATGCTTTTAAATAATCGTGATTACAATAATGACCAAAATAATTGTGATAATGATTTTTTTTTTTTTCTCCAAAATCTAGCAGCCCTAGAGTGTATGCTTTGTGAAAGTAAAACAGGGATTAGATTGGATTGGGTTTTTTTTGGGCGCGGGTTCATTATTACAAGGCCAAAAACGACAGTTCTGCGACTTATTTATAGAAATAAAACAAATAAGACGTTTCTATATTAGATTTTAAATGTGAGATTTCTCAAAGCTTGAACTGAGACTTCATAGAAGTACTATGGATCAAGGGGTAACTGCAAGAGTAGTGTAAGGAACAAAGGGTTAAGCCTCTCTCCCCAATGCGTAGCTCCTATGGAGCCATTTTGATGCTAACAAGCCATCACCTCCCGTTAGGATTCCATTGACTCCCATTCATTTTGTCGTCACTTTGACAGCGAATAACTTTACATCTGAAGCGTTTAAAGACTCTATTTGTCCATTGTTTATTTCTAAAGAAACACGACAATGTATAAAAGGTACCTCACGTACCCCATTACCTTGTACCTCACGTTATAGCTCCGTAGCAGACGCTTTTATAAAAATAGGCTAACGATTGGGTCATAACCAAGCGACTTACTGTCGCATAGTAGAGGAATTACCGTACAGTACAGGAGAAGCTCACAGGCAGTTTCGACTTACATTAGCTGTTTAAGTTTCATTACTAATGTTAACTAGCATTTTAGTTAGCAATAATTAGCCTGTGTCTATGTTATCCAAGGGGGTAAGCTTCGCTTCAGAACTCGAACCTCCTATGGCGCCATTTTGATCTCCTCCCATTAGCATTCCATTGACTCCCATTCATTTTGACGTCACTTTGACAGCGAATAACTTTACATCTGAAGCGTTTAAATACTCTAATTTGTCCATTGTTTATTTCTAAAGAAACTGTGCTTGTGCCCATGTTATCTCCTTACATATACCCACGCTCTCCGTCTCTGTAAGATTGGCGGCTGCTCAGTAATGCTCAGCCATCACTGGAAAAGTGCTTCTAATATCCTTCACTGGTCTCCGTCCAGAGACACAGGATCTGTTGGTCCAGTTTATTTTACTATCTATGGTACGGAATCTGCTTTGTTCCTGTTTATTTTTTAGCTAAAACATGATTTTGAGATTCTGTGCAGAGAGAAACTAACTTTTGTGGTGTTTTTTTTGAACATCAGAACAGCTTATAGAGAAGTAGCGTAACGTGTTCCAAGGTATTTCCTTTTTTGCTGTGTACGTCAGTGGTTCAGACGTGCGCTGCAGCATGCAGCCAGACTTTCCTCAAAAACACAAGCAGCTCAGACTTTTGGCTCAATAACGGTGGGGATTACCAGCTCTGTGCCACAAACCGGGCAAAGACGATCACTCACTGTTGAGCAAGAGCAAACGGCACCGCGGCAAAAGTTCAAACAGTGTCACGCGGTCATTTGCTGCAGGCTAATTTGAGCTGAACCTGTTTTTGCTGAATGTTGATTGTGACTCTGCCCAGCAGCGCTTTAATAGAAAAACCGCACGCAGTTACTCAGCAAATAAAGGCCCTCTTTTTTTAACGGAACAAAGGCTCTTTTCTGCCACTCTGCATGATTCGGCTTGTTTATGTGGGGCTCCGGCTCTATTTTAGGACGCAAACAAATATTTCGTCAGCATGGCGGGCACGGTGACACATTTCAGACCCGAGCATCAGACAATCAGCAGGGCGGTGTCATGAGGTCGCGAGGCTGCAGCTGACTGGCAGCGCTGTGTTGAAACTCTGATGAAAACTTACTGGAGGTCAAGCACATCACACACTCATAGTGTTGCAAAACACATGGCAGGCTGTTGGTTAACCACACAGAGTGTGTGTGTGTGTGTGTGTGTGTGTGTGTGTGTGTGTGTGTGTGTGTGTGTGTGTGTGTGTGTGTGTGTGTGTGTGTGTGTTTCTGTTCTTCCTTATAAGGGCAAATGTTGGAGGGTGAAAAGATGATGAAGTCATCTTTTGAGTCACACTCCGGAACCAGGAAGAAAATGAATGTCATTGTGTCCAATTACACAAACACACACACACACACACACACACACGCACACACACACGCACAAACACTTGCCTACATGCTCTAAAATTGCTGTTTGATGTTGACTGTTTTAAACTGATTTGTAATTCAAAATCTTGAGTCTAGTTTCAAACATGTTTGTATGAAACATCAAAAATCAATAAAGCTGACGATTAATTGGTGTTTTGACTCTTGGACTTGCGTGTGATGTCTCTTTCTGTTTTGTTTTTTCTCAGCGCTGCTGGTATTTGGTTTGCCAGCTTTTTCCACTGTTTGCACTTTCGTCCTGATAAGGGCTTTCACCTGCGGCCTCTTCAAAGTTACACCGAGAACGATTTGTTGCCACCGATTCCTGTTTATTCAAGGTCAGAAGGGGGGAATCTGTGGAATATTATGGCTAATTTCCTTTGGCAAATGGACAAAAAAAATACCAAAACTATCAGTAAATGAGCGTCACAAACCACTGAAAGAGCAGAATTCATTTCAACCAGAGAGCGAGAGACAGAGACCTCGTGAATGAGTGAGAGCGTGAAGAGAGTCTTCCTCCAGGGAAGATGTTCATCTGATGACCTGAAAGCCCAGATTGAAACTCGATCTCCTTCCCACCCAAAAAAAAGACCTCACGCAGAGACCAAACCTAATGATGCATTCAGGCGTCAACCTGTACAGTCAATCATTCACAACTGTATCACCAGAAAGTTACCTCAAAAGGCTGACAAGGTGTTAAATACCTTTAAAGTTTAATGAGACATGAGTTAGAAGTCTGGACTGCGATGCTGAACTTCAAAACGTGAGAGGTTGACGTTTGAGTCAAACATCTTAGCTATTCAATTCAATTGTATTTATAGTATCAAATCATAAGAAGATAAGTTATCTCAAGACACTTAGAGTAGGTCGAGACCACACTCTATTAGATAGATAGATAGATAGATACTTTATTGATCCCAAAGTAGAAATCCAAGGTCCCAGTAGACATCACACACAACATACACATACATCATAAACAGGATTATAAATAATAAATCCATAAGAATAATATGGACAATAAAAGAAAAGATACTAAATAAATAAGTAAGGGCCTCTATGAGAGCGTGTGTCATGGTTGTAGCGCAATACATAGTAATATCAAAACTATAGCAGTGCAAGGATAAAGTTAAAAAAATACAGCATTAAATATGGGCATTATAAGGGATTGGATTGTTTGCTATCCAGTTTGGTGTATACATTCATGTTTCCCTCAGGATGATGAATTGCTCTAACCTCCCTGACTTTTTATCTTGGGCCTTCATCAGGTCAAAAATGGTCCTGTTTCTGCTAAACTAACTAACTAATTACATTCCTAGACCTTTTTCACAGCAGACATGTTGACATGTCATAGTAGGGAAAGCACAGGTGTATTCAAACCCATTACTGATGGCTGCCTTCCACTTAGGAGAGACCCTGGTATTAAACCTTTACTGATGGCTGCATTCCACTTAGGAGAGGTCCTGGTATTAAACCATTACTGATGGCTGCATTCCACTTAGGAGAGGTCCTGGTATTAAACCATTACTGATGGCTGCATTCCACTTAGGAGAGACCCTGGTATTAAACCATTACTGATGGCTGCATTCCACTTAGGAGAGGTCCTGGTATTAAACCATTACTGATGGCTGCATTCCACTTAGGAGAGGTCCTGGTATTGGGCATGCTGACTCACTGAAATATCTTACTGGGACACTTGATGGAACTGAGCCATCGTCAAGGTTATCAATTTCAGCTGTGCTTTTCCTACTATGACAAGTCCAAATGCTGCGTTCCAAACACAATTTTTAGCCTGTAAGTTACGACTTTAAGTCACGACTCACGACATGGTAGCGTTCCAGGCAAAGTCACTACAAACCCTTCTAGCAAGTGGCTACCTAACGTTGACGTTAGCTAGCGCATATTTTAGGTTTCATTAAATAAACATAGCCTGTAGTAGTACACAATCGTATGTGTATTGTTTTGATTACAATGTGCGGAACTACTTTACGTTGCCTTTTTATGTCTATTTCTCACCATTAATCACCGCTTCTTGGATCTTCTTCTCCAGTAGTCTTTTCCAGCAATGCTGTGCTGTGCTCCGTGCATGATCTTGCGCGGTAGCAGCAAAGAGGAGTATCCATCAGGCAAGTGTAATTTAAATATAATTCTGGTGTAGTTACAAACTTTATAATGCCTCATTTTATGAGTACAGAAACTATTTGTACTACTGTAGACGTTTGGTATCATTCCGGGCATTATTAGTGGGGTACTTTACAAGATACAAACGTGGATCCATTAGCGCCTGCACTAAGCTAACCAGCTGAGAACGCTAACTCGGCCAACATTATAACAAGGGGAAAAAGCTTATAGGGGGGTTGTGTGGCTCGAGGTCAAGGTGCAAAGCAGCCTAGGGTGAAATTACTCCAAACCATCACTTTAAAGCTCGTAGAGCTGCAAAAAAAAATAAAAAATTCCAAATCCATACTAAATTCTGAAACTAAGCAGGCTTCGAGTTTGTGGTAAAGGATATGAAATATGTTCATGGGCACTATTCTCCCACAATGCAATACACAAAGGAAATGAGATAAAATATACTTTATTGTTCCCAGAGGGAACTCTTGCTTGGGAAATAGTAGTTTACACAGCTGCAATCAACTTCAAAAATAATATCCACAAGACGCAACAGTGGTACACAAAAGAGTAAATTAGTAACATACAACACGGATATGTCAAATATTGCACGATATGTAAAAGGTTTATGTACAGCTGGAGCTGTCAAGGTAATCTCTTTATCTTCTCCATAAAAACTACAATAGAAACAGCTGTTTGTCTGGAAACCCACGCCCACTTTGATTATAAAATGCCATATTTCCATTATCCAATGTTTTTCCGAAATTCATTAAGCAGTGATTAATAGATATCAACCGCTGTGTTATGTGGTTATGAGTCAGCGCTCAGCAGTTTCCAAGACCAGCATTTTCCAATGCAGTGCTTATCTTATGATCAAAGTGCTTCCTGCTACAGTAATGGTGATGCAATGTCGGTTACCTGTTGAACAATTGGACTAAAGAATCCAAGTAAACACTTTTCACATATTCACCAAAATGTTTGTAGCTTTAACATTTTTGAAACCCCAAAGCACAGAGGAAAGAAACACAAAATTATTTAAATCATTTTACTTTTATTAGCTCTTCAATAAATTGCTACAAACATACATTTTAGCGCTCATTCAGGATATTACGCTTCAAAAAGGCATAACATCGTTGATTACATACAGAGATTTACATTCTCGCTTGACTGTTTATGACGCAATCTGGGAATCAGTTAGAACAAAATGTTTTCTAATCTCCTGAGAGGTAAACTAACAGAAATCTGACGGGTTATTGTGCACACCTGCCCTGACAGAACACATCGCTCCACAAACCATCATCAGCCACCAAAGCATGCATTTTTAAATCGGCTTTGTTCATTTGTCATTGGACTTGTACAACCGGGAGCATGCCTATGTTCCCACAGCCCTATGTTCCCACATTTCTAAGGTTTTTTTCAAAATTTGGCCCTATGTTCCCACATTTCCTTTTTCATAAATTTGTATCAGATTTGATCCCCCCTTTGTCCCAATTTGGTAGCCAATTACACCCAACCTATTATCCAGTAGCAATGGACTACAGATGGAATGTAACCCTAAACCAACCCTAACATGGGGCCTAATTTAAACAAAAATCTTAGAAATGTGGGAACATAGGGCTGTGGGAACATAGGGCTGTGGGACCATTGGGCTGTGGGAACATAGGGCTGTGGAACCATTGGGCTGTGGGACCATTGGGCTGTGGGAACATAGGGCTGTGGGACCAGTGGGCTGTGGGAACATAGGGCTGTGGGACCATTGGGCTGTGGGAACATAGAGCTGTGGGACCAGTGGGCTGTGGGAATATAGGGCTGTGGGAACATAGGGCTGTGGGACTAGCGGGCTGTGGGAATATAGGGCTGTGGGACCATTGGGCTGTGGGAACATAGGGCTGTGGGAACATAGGGCTGTGGGACCATTGGGCTGTGGGAACATAGGGCTGTGGGACCATTGGGCTGTGGGACCATTGGGCTGTGGGACCAGTGGGCTGTGGGAACATAGGGCTGTGGGACCATTGGGCTGTGGGACCATTTGGCTGTGGGACCAGTGGGCTGTGGGACCAGTGGGCTGTGGGACCAGTGGGCTGTGGGACCATTGGGCTGTGGGACCATTGGGCTGTGGGAACATAGGGCTGTGGGACCACTGGGCTGTGGGAATATAGGGCTGTGGGAACATAGGGCTGTGGGACCAGTGGGCTGTGGGAATATAGGGCTGTGGGAACATAGGGCTGTGGGACTAGCGGGCTGTGAGATCAGTGGGCTGTGGGAATATAGGGCTGTGGGAATATAGGGCTGTGGGACCATAGGGCTGTGGGACCATAGGGCTGTGGGACCATAGGGCTGTGGGAATACAGGGCTGTGGGAATACAGGGCTGTGGGAACATAGGGCTGTGGGAATATAGGGCTGTGGGACCAGTGGGCTGTGGGAATATAGGGCTGTGGGAATATAGGGCTGTGGGACCAGTGGGAATATAGGGCTTACCCCGTACAACCAATGCACCAAGGGTCCTATGTTCCCCAGCTAAATATTGTCCTAGTATGACGCATTAGGGAGACTTTTTGAACTATTTTATGGTCTCAGCAATGTTTTTCCCTAAGTCAAATGTATGAATGTAATGATCGTTTCCCTGGGTCAATATGTCGAAACTCCCCACAGTTTGAAGTTCAATACTCCCACAAATTTCGCAGGCACAACCAGTTTTCTTTACTTTTGACATTGATATCTCCACAGTTGCTGAATGGATTTGATTCCATTTGAACTGCATTGAAAACGCCAATCTCCCTTTGCAATTTGAACTTCGAAGATAGCCCTTATCGATGACTTACAATGTTAGTTTATATCAAGAGACACACACATCACCTGGGAACATGGGGATAATCCCACTACAACGGAATAAAACATGTAGAAACTAAATCATTTTGTCATGTGATTGGTAGATGAATGAGCTGTCAGTAACAGGAAGAAGAAAAAAACAGTATGCATGCATGGCACTGATGTGGGACAAATCAAAGAAAACAGGACTAATAAAGTGACGCTAAAGGGTTATTTTGCAATGTAATCAAAGTAAAGAGCTGAAACGTTTGTATATGTAGTGTATTTCCACCGCTCC
Source organism: Perca flavescens (assembly GCF_004354835.1). Lineage (NCBI taxonomy): Eukaryota > Metazoa > Chordata > Actinopteri > Perciformes > Percidae > Perca > Perca flavescens. Next base: position 28,738,878 of record NC_041348.1, read on the forward strand.
CTGCTCGACCCACGCGTGATTAGACTCGTGTGCGATAACGAGCTCTTGTTTAGCGTTCCACAGCTGATTTGAGTAACTGATTGGACGAGGGAAAACGTTCAGCACTTGCGGGTCGACTGGAGCAGCACTAAGAGAACCTGGCTTGGCTCTGAATAACAGTCTTGTAATTTCTTCACACAAGACTCTAAAATCATTTCAAATTTGCAAGAAGTCACATACAAATTAAGTCCAAAGAGAACTGTCAGAAACAGAGAAATGGGGGGAAACACTGTTTAACATATTGAAGGAGTTCACTCCAAAACATTATCTTCCATTTGTGATTGTGTTATCTTTTTAAACGGGAAAAGAAATAATCACAAAAGGAGGAAGTATTAATTTATCTTAACCCTCCTGTTGTCCTCGGGTCAAATTTGACCCATTTTCAAAGAGTTTCTATATCAGAAATTTGGGTTCTTTCAAACAAATTGTCCAGAAAAATAACATGGATGGTCACTACAACGCTCTTAACAAGTTAAATAAATAATCAGTTCATTACTTTCATGAAATTTGGAGTGTTTTAGTCAATTTTATAGCAATTGAAGAAAAAAACTGTTTAAAAGAACTTTGTGACAGACGTCAAAAAGTGTCAAGTGTCAGAAGAAAGTGACAAAAATGTCAAAAAAAGTGACAAAAAAGTCAGAAAAAAGTGACAAAAAAAACTTCAAAAGGCTCGACATATAGCATTTGAAGAAAAAAACTATTGCTAAAAGAACTTTGAAAAAAGTGACAGATGCCAAAAAGTGACAAATGTCAAAAAAGTGACAAAAATGTCAAAAGAAAGTGACAAAAACATCAGGGAAAGCTACAAAGGTGTCCAAAAAACACGACCAAAACGTTGATAAAGGTTTTTCAATTTAAAATGTTGACTCAGAAAAACAAAAAGTTGCAGGTTCGATGGGAAGATGACGCGAGGGTTAAAAACAGGAGAAACATTTCTTTTTGGAATGAAGCCCTTCATCTAAAGACAGGAAGAGGACAACACAGAGGGCTTCTCACTCCAGCTGAAGGACAGCGACACCTTCTGGGCCAAAAAAGGAACTACATCGGACTAATAGGATTTCAACTCTACACGACGTGCTCCAAAACACTGATTTAAAAACTGGAACATTTTTAAGTCTGCTTGTCCTATTTTGTTTGACTCCAAACAAACTGTGAACTGCTGTCTGGTTGTCTTTAAGATGAACAAACAGCCATTACACACACAACTTCTGTTGGACCCATGAGTTTGTTTAATAATGGTGTTTTAGGTTTTTAAACTTAGATGTTGACCACCTCTGATAAGTTGCCGGTTTGATTACACATTTAATTTAGAATAATTATTGACACTGGCTGTGCTAATAGGACATTTTAAACTGCTTCTTCAATGTAATTAAATTTTCTTTCAAATTTCAAAAAAAAAAAAAACCACTGATTAGGACACACAAAAAAAAAAAAAATAATCACTGACTACGTTCACATGCACATAATATTCTGTTTGCCCTTACTCCGCAAAAAGACGATATTCCGACTAAGCTGTTTGCATGGCTAATGAAAGTAAATAGTCCACTAATATTCCCGTTTACATGCAGCCGTGCAAAATAAGTTTTTTTTTTTTTTTTCCCATAGTTTACCAGCGGTGGTAAACTGTTGTTGCCAGACAAGGGCACCTGAACCTGAACCAGGCTCTGAAGTTCTTCAAACTGGCCTACAACATTCACCAGAGTCAAAACTTCTTGCTCAGACTGAAGCCGAGGATGAAGATGAAGAGTCCGTCAATGTTAACGACAGCGGTTTAATGCTTTCCAAAGAGTTATACGACAAGCTTTGTGGCTACCAAAGAAACAGAGTGGCCTTCTTATACGGTCTCTACGGAGATGGTCGTAAAGGTGTGGGATCTTGGCAGATGGTAAAACCTTGGTAAAACCGTCCGGGTGATATCATTTCTCTCTGGCATGTACGACAACGATGTGGCCCAACACCCACTGCTGGTCACGCCAACTTCATCGCAAACTGGACCAAGTAGTTTGCCAAATGGACTCCTGGCACAATGGTGAAGGAGTTTGATGGTGCGGGCAAACAAGAGGACCAGGGATGTTGGAGAAAGTTCAGGGAAGAAATGGCACCATCATCACCACATGCACTATGCTTATGAACAACTGGCGGAAATTGGCATCATTCCACGGCGATGTCAAGTTCACGTGGGACTACATGATCCTGGATGAGGCACCCAAAACAGCCAAAAGTGCCGCCGCCATACCTTCAAAAAAACAGAGTTCTTCTCACAGCCACTCCAGTCCAGCTGGGCGATATGGAAAAAAATAAAATCTAATATCACGATATTTTTGACCAAATGCCTCAATATCGATACCGCAACGATATTGTAGTGTTGACTATTGGTGCTTTCACAAAATATTTACACAATGAGATTTCTGATAAATAATAATCAGTAATGTGGATATAATGACTGAGTGGGAAAAGGCAAAAAACAGAACAGTTACAACAGTCTGGTAAGTTCAGAAAAGTACATCACTTTACTGTAATGCAGCCTTTAAAACCCATCTGTGCCATATTACGATATCCAAAATCTAAGATATCGATATAATACGGATATATTGTCCAGCTCCAGTCCAGAATAACGTAACCTTATCGGGGTCTGCAGCCCCGCAAACTGTTGGCTGGTCGGTTTGTGCACAGAAACCACAGCAACGCACAGAGCTGACCATGAGCTGTAAACAGGCAAGAGGCCGTAAACTGCAGTTAAAACCCCCGATTGAGACGTGTATTCCAAATGCGCTGTATACATGTGCAAAGAATGCCTCTAAACCTGAATAATACCGTAATATCCCACGTCTTAATGGGAAAATGCTATATTCGGAAAAAGGCCATAATCGGAATATCCAACCGGAATATGCTGTTTACATTACCTGTATCAAATCGGGAATACTAGTGGAATATTGGTGTGCATGTAAACATTGTTGTATAGGCATCAGCCCACATCGGTCCAACACATCCCCTCTACCACCTGGATTCATTTGTGAGAAGAAAAAAAGAAGAAAAAAGGAAACCCTTCTGATGTCCAAACACAGCCACGGTGCAGAGGAACAGCTGGAATGTAAACAAGACTTAAAACACTCACCACTGCTGGTAGAAAAGGGGGGAAATAATCCTAAAATGTGTAATGTGAACATAATAAACTGACAACGTTTCAGAATCATCTCGTTTGGGGGAAGAAAAAAAAAAAAAAAAAAAAGTGGAAAACAGTCGGGAGCGATCCTTCACCACACTTTCTCCGACAGTCTCTGTGTGTTTGTTCCTAAACGTTTCCCACCTCTTAAAAAAGTGCAGTAGGTACGACTTATAAAACTAACTTTGTCATATTTGCTGAAACTGACCCTATGTTCCAGTAGAACTACATGAAGCAGGTCATAAAAAAAAAAAAAAAAAATCCAGCTCCTCTGGCTCCACCTACAGCCTGTAGTGGGATATGCAAAAATCCACAGCTACCTGTTTAGATGCACCAATCAGGGCCAGGGGGGGGGGGGGGTCTAACTGCATGTCAATCACTGCTCATGCACATTCATTCTCCCTTGTGGGGGGAGGGGCTTAGGAGAGCGTTTTGGGCTTTAGCGGAAAGAGGGGGAGGGACAGAGAAGTTGACTATGTTCAAATTGTTTGGCTAAGTCCTGGATCTTCACAATCCTACCTACGGCACCTTTAAGGGTGAATAAAACAACAGGACCAGGTTAAATGAGACTCCAATTCCCAGGATGCAGTGGTCCTAGGGTTAAGCACAGGCCTCTGCCGTGACTCCAAACCCCGGTTGCGAGTGTCCTGTCCCTCCGCCAGCTCAATAATCCATCACGGCTCCGCTCACAGGAGGGAACGCAGCCGCTGCTTCGACGTGGACACTTCTGCCGCGAATCAGCACCGGCGCAGAGCGAAAACGTCTGCGGGGATTTGGAGGAGAAAAGGTGTCTCACAGAAAGGATGGAGGGATGAACAGTCCAGGGGCTTAGGTATCATTTCAGTGCACATCCCTCTTTTCTTCCTCTTGGATTCCCCCTCCTCCTCCTCCTCCTCCTCCTCCTCCTCCATTATTTCTGCAGCTCCTGTGGCGTGCTGAAGCTCTCGTAGACGTTGGCCGCAAACTCCTTCACCTGGTCGTTCATCAGCAGCTCCTGAGAGACACACGGACACAAAGTTAGAGACACTTACATATTTATTCTGATTGGACTGGTTCTGTGCTTTAAAATGTGCTCTCTTTCTTTTATTTATTACAAAAGGAACTGCAGGATGTTGGACATTTCTTGATATTTTGTGGTATTTTCTGCCTTCCATCCACCCAACCAAATGTTGTGGCTGACTGACCAGTGAACAATTCACAACAAGTGTACTTGGCTTTAAAATTTGGTCGGTATTTGAGTATTTGGCCATCTTTTAATGAAAGAACACAAGATGGAAATATGAAGAGGGTGAAAAGCCAGTGTCCCATACTAAAGTAATGTCACTGATATCAAGGTTCATACGCATTTTAACCAATACTTTTCGGCAAATTTCCATGACTGTGTGTTCCTGAAAATGTCAGTCGACATTCTACAATAAGAATAAAAATCTGTGTTAAAGTTGACCCTCAGAGGTTTAACTAGAAAATGAATGAGAACGTATGTGGTTCATAGTGGGATTCATAATATCGCTCCACAAATACAACGGTGAGGTTAAGACGACGTGAAAATACATTTATTAATCGCATATTATTATTATTATGCTGTGTTAAAAAAAATTCCAAGACTTTCCCAAAACTTTCTGGGTCTTTTTATGTTTCCAAAACCTTTCCAGGCCTGGAATTTGCATTTTTCAAATTCCATAACTTTTCCAGGTTTTTTCAAAACGTATGAGCCCTGCGATATGTCGTAGGGGTCTCGGTTTCTCCCCGTGTGAAGTTTGTGTTCGGCGAGAGACTGGACGCCTGGTTTCACCTGAACAAAGTGGCTGGGAGTCTCGCTGCAGATGGTGTTGATCTGACCGTTGACGATGGGGATGATCTTCGCCAGCGGCAGACTGACCGCAGACAAGCTGGACAGACGGAAACAAAAAGGAGTCAACACGGAGGTTTGTGTCCGGACTAACAAACTTTCTGTTACAACAAAAAATAACAAAAGAGGCGGCATCTATTCCTTTGTATAACTCATGAGACAGTCCAGGGTTTCTACAGTCAAATTTAAGACTTTTTTTAAAGACCATTATGAATGAAATTTAAGACATCAAAAACAAAGTCAGATGTCCGGAAACATTTTCTGAAACAATCCCAGATTTCCTCATTGACATTATAGGACTGGTGTCTAGATTGGCTGCAATATAAGTTGCATGTTGGTCTCATCTGTAGTCGTAATACAGCAAATTATTATTATTTTTGACAGAAAGAATTAACACCACAGAATAAATAAATTAAAAAAATCGCGATCACAGAAGGCTTGTATCATGTGGACTAGAGCCAGACCGATAAAGGATTTTTAAGGCCGATATCGATACAAATATTTGGCAATTTAAAAATCCGATATTCCGATATATATATTTTTTTTAAATAATCCAGAAAGGCGTACCATGAACATGAACAGATTTCCCCAACATTAGTTATTTGTAGTTATTTATGAGTCTTCACTAAAATAATATGATAATGCAATTTGTTTTAGTGTCACAACAGAACACAGGACCATCAAAATATATTAAAGTTCTGATAAATAAAAATATAAACTTAGGATATGAAATTTAAAGACCTTTGAACAAAAACACAATAACAAAACAAAAAAAGCAAAGAGTTGCCAAGAGGGACGTTGTAGAGCGCCCTCTGATGGACAAACTACGCAACGCCAACACTCAGAACACGGTTGAAGGGTCTTTCGTCCGTTTTTATTTTATTTTCTTATATTAATTTATCAGCCGTTAAATATTGATACAGATGTAAAATGCCTATATCGGCCGATAATACAGTACAGGCCAAAAGTTTGGACACACCTTCTCATTCAATGTGTTTCTTTATTTTCATGACTATTTACATTGTAGATTCTCACTGAAGGCATCAAAACTATGAATGAACACATATGGAATTATGTACTTAACAAAAAAGTGTGAAATAACTGAAAACATGTCTTATATTTTAGATTCTTCAAAGTAGCCACCCTTTGCTTTTTTTGATAACTCTGCAAACCCTTGGTGTTCTCTCAATGAGCTTCATGAGGTAGTCACCTGAAATGGTTTTCACTTCACAGGTGTGCTTTGTCAGGGTTAATTAGTGGAATTTGTTCCCTTATTAATAAAAAAGCAAAGGGTGGCTACTTTGAAGAATCTAAAATATAAGACATGTTTTCAGTTATTTCACACTTATTTGTTAAGTACATAATTCCATATGTGTTCATTCATAGTTTTGATGCCTTCAGTGAGAATCTACAATGTAAATAGTCATGAAAATAAAAAGGAAACGCATTTGAATGAGAAGGTGTGTCCAAACTTTTGGCCTGTACTGTATCTAATAGTGTTGTTGTCATTAATTAGAATTCCTCATGGGGGCGACAGAAACTACGTACTATAGCTTTAAGACCTGTTACAATTATTTAAAACCTAGAACACAATACTTCAGCACATTTAAGACTTTTTAAGGCTTAGGAGACACCAGCGGAAACCCTGCAATCAGTCAAACTATTACTGGTTCACATGAGTAAAGACATTGGCATATAAATGTATCTGGGGGAAAAACTAAAAATGAAAACATTTGAGTCAGCGGAGCAGCTGACCTGTCAGGTGCAGAGCTGGGGGCAGAGTCACAGGGAGGCGTGCGGAAGAACTCGGCCAGATTGTCGAGAAGACGAGAGAAACCCCGGTTGAAACTGGCGTTGAGGACAGTGGTGAAGTCTGGACTGGAGTCCCAAATAAACACATCAGAATCACAGAACAGACACATAACACACACAGAACACACACAGAACACACACACGTTTGTTTTTCTGTCTTTGTGGGGACCCAACATTGACATAATTCATTCCCTAGCCCCTTACCTTAACCATCACAACTAAATGCCTAACCTTAACCCTTACCCTAACCTTAACCATCACAACTAAATGCCTAACCTTAACCCTTACCCTAACCTTAACCATCACAACTAAATGCCTAACCTTAACCCTTACCCTAACCTTAACCATCACAACTAAATGCCTAACCTTAACCCTTACCCTAACCTTAACCATCACAACTAAATGCCTAACCTTAACCCTTACCCTAACCTTAACCATCACAACTAAATGCCTAACCTTAACCCTTACCCTAACCATAACCTAATTCTAACCCTAATCCTAAAACCAAGTCTTAACCCTCAAAGAGCCCTTTAACCTTGTGGGGTCCAGCATTTTGGTCCCCACAAGGCTGTGCAGACCCCACAAGTATACTGTATACTCCGGTATTTGGACCCCACGAATATAGTAAAACAAGTACACACACACACACACACACACACACACACACACACACACACACACACACACACACACACACACACACACACACACACACACACACACACACACACACACACACAGGCGTGGCGTTTACCTTTCCAACATGTCTCTAGTCTCGTTTAACAGTCGGATGGTCCCAACATCGTTTTCCGTCAGCCCGCATGCCTGCAGAGAAGAGAGGATGATATATTTGTTGAAGACGCAGATGCTTTACCTGTGCTGCATATCGTACACTCTGTGTGCGGTACGTGTGCAGCGACCTGGTCCGAGAGCGCGTTCTCGTCGTCGGCGAGCATGTACCAGGACATCGGGCGCTCGGAGCCAGCCTCCACCTCCGCCCTGATCCAGCTCAGCTGCTGCTCCAACTCCAGCAGAGACAGGCTCTGCTTCAGAGACACGCTGGAAAGGAAAAGTCACTTATTTAGGCAAAAAAGGACAAACGGGCTTTGCCGTTTCTTTCACTATTTGACATCATTGTAGGTTTGAATATCTTGGATGTTTTGGACTGTTGGTTATGATTTGAAAATGTCACATGGAAAAATCAAATGAGCATATTTCACTATTTTCTACGGCGACAGGATTACGTCTTTATAAGTGTCTCTCATCGCGAGATGTGACATAATCCTGACGCCATCATTTGCTGACATTTTACTGTTTCGAAAAATAAAATAGATTTACCAAAAATATAATATAAATGCAAATAATCATTAGTTGCAGACACTCACCCTCCCAGTGAGTTCTGTACTGCTTTCTTCACTACTGTCATCAACTCTGTCAAACCTGGAGACAGACAGTTGACACAAATAAGGATTAACAGGTAAACAATGGTGTGCTCTTATTAGATTTATGTTTATGTGTGTCTGTGTGTGTGTGTGTGTGTGTGTGTGTGTGTGTGTGTGTGTGTGTGTGTGTGTGTGTGTGTGTGTCTCCATCTTACCGTCTCCCAGTAGATGTTGGATACTGGACAGGTACTGCTGCTGGACGTCTGGGGGAGCCAGAGGCATCTGAGAGAGAGAGAGAAAAAAAAGAAGACATTCCTTCAGTTCTAATCTCAACATGAAAACAACTGGAACTTCTTTGAAACACTAAAACTTTAAGGACACCGTGACATGAACAAGTTCAATTTTTGAAAACAAGGCAAATACTTTACAGTGACCTCATCCTGCACTCGTACACGTGAACATACATCATCCCTTCTTTACTTATCTGATGCTCCATTGGTTAACACTTCTGGATCTTATGTAACAAGTCAAAGCAATTAAGGACACTCTGAAAAGGGGGATTTTATTATAAGACTGAAATAATGTGTCCCAGCAGTGGAACTCTCTCATGTGAATATTTACATAAACAAAAATATGTCAGCAGTTTTACACTTAGGGTGCAGTAGGTAAGACTTATAAAACTAACTTTCTGTCATATCTGCTGAAACTGACCCTATGTTCCAGTAGAACTACATGAAGCAGATCATTAAAACAAATAATCCAGCTTCCCCGACACCACCTACCACCTGTAGTGAGATTTGCAAAAATCCACCGCTCCCTGTTCAGATGCACCAATCAGGGCCAGGGGAGGGGTGTCTAACTGCGTGTCAATAACTGCTCATGCACATTTATTCTCAGAAAAGGGGGGAGGGACTGAGAAGTTGTCAATGTTGTGAACAGCAGAAACTAACAGTGCTGCGTCAAAGCTGATACTGGGACCGTACTGGTTGTGAAGGTGAAAGGAGCGTATGAGTGTTGTGTTCCTCACCGCGGTGTTCTTGCCTACAGAGTTGTCGAGGTACAGGTATCCTCCTATGATGTTCAACTGGACTCGGAGTAGAACCACCAGCATGCAGGTGCTGTACACCGCCACGATGGTGCGGGTGAAACCTGAACAGGACAACAAAAGGTTCACACGCTTCTGATCTGATGTTGGACTTCTAATCTCAAATGAAAAACTTAACAAAACATGATTGTGTTTTTGTGCAGCAAAGTATTTAAAGTGCTCACATTATGCTCATTTTCAGGTTCATAATTGTATTTAGAGGTTGTACCAGAATAGGTTTATGTGGTTTAATTTTGAAAAAACACCATATTTTGTTGTACTGCACATTGCTGCAGCTCCTCTTTTCACCCTGTGTGTTGAGCTCTATGTTTTAGCTACAGAGTGAGACATCTCACTGCTGTCCCATCTTTGTTGGGAGTCACATGCGCAGTACCTATGTAGGACTACTAGCCAGTCAGAAGCAGAGTATGAGGGTGTGCCCTGACAGTAAGGACTACTAGCCAGTCAGAAGCAGAGTATGAGAGTGTGCCCTGACAGTACCTAGGGAAGGACTACTAGCCAGTCAGAAGCAGAGTATGAGGGCGTGCCCTGACAGTACCTAGGTAAGGACTACTAGCCAGTCAGAATCAGAGTATGAGGGCGTTCCCTGACAGTACCTAGGGAAGGACTACTAGCCAGTCAGAAGCAGAGTATGAGGGCGTGCCCTGACAGTACCTAGGTAAGGACTACTAGCCAGTCAGGAGCAGAGTATGAGGGCGTGCCCTGACAGTAGCTAGGTAAGGACTACTAGCCAGTCAGAAGCAGAGTATGAGGGCGTGCCCTGACAGTACCTAGGTAAGGACTACTAGCCAGTCAGGAGCAGAGTATGAGGGCGTGCCCTGACAGTAGCTAGGTAAGGACTACTAGCCAGTCAGAAGCAGAGTATGAGGGCGTGCCCTGACAGTACCTAGGTAAGGACTACTAGCCAGTCAGAATCAGAGTATGAGGGCGTTCTCTGACAGTACCTAGGGAAGGACTACTAGCCAGTCAGAAGCAGAGTATGAGGGCGTGCCCTGACAGTACCTAGGTAAGGACTACTAGCCAGTCAGGAGCAGAGTATGAGGGCGTGCCCTGACAGTAGCTAGGTAAGGACTACTAGCCAGTCAGAAGCAGAGTATGAGGGCGTGCCCTGACAGTACCTAGGTAAGGACTACTAGCCAGTCAGGAGCAGAGTATGAGGGCGTGCCCTGACAGTACCTAGGTAAGGACTACTAGCCAGTCAGGAGCAGAGTATGAGGGTGTGCCCTGACAGTAGCTAGGTAAGGACTACTAGCCAGTCAGAAGCAGAGTATGAGGGCGTGCCCTGACAGTACCTAGGTAAGGACTACTAGCCAGTCAGAAGCAGAGTATGAGGGTGTACCCTGACAGTACCTAGGGAAGGACTACTAGCCAGTCAGAAGCAGAGTATGAGGGTGTGCCATGCTAGCAGCTAGGCGAGCATTATAACGTGTGTTCCAAAGTGACCACGTTGGTCTCTGAAGTAAAGGCTGGACTACAGTAGAGCTGTTTGGAGCAGTTGGTGAACAGTGTTTTCTGTTGGAGAAAAGTCTCTTTGGGGGGGACTTTGGGCTTTTTCACTTTGTAAACCTACAACGTGCACAAAAAAGATATAACACAATAAAGGAAAGGAGAAAAAGTCAAAAAGCATAATATGAGCACTTTAAGAGGGATTATTAACAACCAATTTGTTACGACTGCGTGGACTTACTGATGATCTTTAAATCTTCCCAGATTTCCAGCTTGTTGGTCGGTCTGTGAGACGACGGGAAAAAAGAAAAGCGAGACCACTTGTTTGTTTAATGCATGAGTCCAATTTCACTTTACCGTCACTACATACAGTAAAGTAACACTTCAACATGGAAGACTGGTACACAAAAACATCTAAAAATGACGACACAGTGGCATATTGGTGTTAAATAATGAATACTAGGGCTGGGACGATATGCTTTTGTCCCGATTCGATTCTTTCACGATACACGGCTGCTGATTCAATATGTATTGCGATTTTCATTCATTGCGATTTGATAGAATGGAATCCTTTGTTGCCACATAGCATGTTGTGTGTAAAAGTGAGCCAAAAAAATAATAATAATTACTTCTCGTGGCCTGCGAATTCACAACGAGCACAGATGCAATGCAGATTAAGACTAGAAGATTTCCTAGGCAGATATTGACTTGGGACTATATTGTTATCGCAAAATTCAAAAAACCTTATCGCATATTTCCCTCATATCGTGCAGCCCTAATTAATATAGAAGCAAAATCTACATATCTTAGCACTACACATATAAGAATGTGTAGACTTGGGTCTATGAGTGGATTAAGAATCGTTTGAACTATTAAATCTGAAAGTCAAAGACACGTCTACTCACTTAGCCTTGAGCAGTGCCGTGAGGCTTTCTGAATTTAGTTGATTGACGATGGCTTCTTTCAGTGGAGGGAGCATGGACAGCACTGCAACACACATACAGTATAAACAGTCACATCAAAAATGCAAAGATCAAGTCTCATCTGGGGGGGGGGTAACTAAAAGGCAGTGTTTCCTCTATGTTGATTTTGCAGTGGCGGCCCGCCATGGCAAAATTTCTGCCGCCACGGTATCAGAAATAGGGCAGACGCACAATGTAGTCGCGGTTGCCCTTTTAAATGATCTAAAAAACTTTTAGTAGCTTATTTGGGGTTCCCCATTTCACGGGGCTTATATATGATCGTTGTACCTTATGAAATTGTGTTAAACGAAAAAAAAAAAAAAAAAAATCTTGAAGGAAATAGTGAAAAGGATTATTATTCAGAAGTGTGAAGTCATCACCGGTCATGTTGCAGGTTCTCTGGTTGCTTTCAAAGTGGAACTGTCGTCTGGCCTGAGCGATGTACTCCGTCGCCTCCTTCTCCTGGATATCTCTGATCTTCTTCTGGGCATATTTACCCAGAAAGTACACTCCTGGGGGTCACCGACAAATATTTATTAATAACTTACATCGAGGAGCTTAGCGAGAAGTTAATAATATTAGGGTTTCATTGCGTTGCAATATCAACTTTAGGGCTGAACGATTAATTGCATTTGCGATAATATCGCGATATGTTAAAACACGATTTCCTAATCGCAAAGGCTGGCCGATTTGATGACTCGCGAGAGCTAATCAGTCTGCACTACGCAGAGAATGCATCAACTTAGCAAGCTAACGCTACACTGTACCTTGAGCTGATCTCTGTCATTCAAACAATTCTGACTTGAAGTTTAAAACTTTTACAGCCAGTTTAATAAAATGAAGGGTTTTGTTCGGGCTCGAGTCCATACATGCAGTTAATGGATACAGGCACGCAGAACTGAAGGCTCGGTTGGCAACGAGCTAGCTCTGATTAGCGGTTAGCTCCGGTTAGCGGTTAGCTCCGTTATAAAGATATGGGTGGAGGAGCTGCCACTGAGAGGGGTAACAACCAGACTGATAAATGACGGTTTGGGGAGCTTTCACAGCAGCGTGGCCGCGGGGTTTCAACGGTTTTATTAGTACAGTTAATCCCACGGCAAGACCAGCAGCAGCTAACGTAACGATAGCCTCTCTGAGCTAGTGCAGTGTTGACGGTGTCATGCACACGGCATGCAACTTCACGAGGGGGAGGGGCTGGAGGCAGCTCCTCTCTGTGCACTGTAAAAAAATGTGTATATGTATATGTATGTGTGTGTATGTATGTATAGGTGTGTGTGTGTGTGTGTATATATATATATATATATATATATATATATATATATATATATATATATATATATATATATGTGTGTATGTATGCGTTTTTACTTATTTAACTGTCTAGTGTGTAATTGTGTGTTGTTCATACTATACAATGATTTATTGTTTGTCTTTGTTGAATAATACAGAAGACAAAGAGCTTAAAAAAATAATCGAATATCGAATCGCAATCGCAATATTTGGGGAAAAAATCGCAATTAGATTATTTCCAAATTCGTTCATCACAAAATATATTTTTTTAATTAGTTGAATAGAGACTATTGATACATTTTTTTTTTAATGGTGCCTTTTGTGTTCAGCTCAATGTTCAATTTGTTCAATAAAATAATATCGAAAATAATTTCCTTTCAGTTTTCTTTTTTATTCAACACGTACTTGTTGCATTTAAGCAGAAATATACTAATATAACAGCAGCAGAAAGGCAGAACTGAATACATTTTAATATCGGTTTATTTATCGCAAATAATGTAGCATTCAAATGCATGGATTGAACGTCACGCAAAACCTCATTCAATTTCCTGGCAATTTAAAGATGTCTTGCTCATTTGCAAAGTATCAAATCCAATACAACTAACTAAATACCATCACTGAAAGCGTTTTCACGCGGTATACAAACAAAACATTACGCAGCGTTAGTAACGTTGTAACGTTGGTTGTCTCAGAACAGTTAACGTTACCTGTATGTTGGAAATGATGCGGTTTATTAAAGAATATAATATAATATGTATGCCGAACTGTAAACACATACGGCTCGATTCGTACAAGCTTTCTGGACATAAAAGCATTAACTAGTACCGGTAAATAAAACAATATAAAACATCAAGATTTTTAAGTGCAGTCCGGCGTGTTGCTAAAGTTATTAGTTAGCTCAGAAGCTAACATGGACGTCACTCGTACCTCCAACTACAGCTCCGGTGAAAATAAATTTCCTTTTGTGGCGTTTAACAAAATTCCAGACTGATGAAAACATAATCGGACAGTGAGGGGTTCGCAAACCACAGCTGCAAAAAAAACTCCGTACTTTTACCTTTGTGCTGACTAGTTTACGGACATGTTATCTAAGGACTTTCGGCTAGTTAGCAACTCCTTGCTACCATGCTATCTGTCAGAGGTGCCAAAGTATGTCAGTTAAGGTAGGTAGAGCGAACATGATAGTTTCCGGTAGTCGATTTCAAAATAAAACAATAATTGAGCTTCAGACGTAAGTGGGTCATACATACAGACTCTATCGTAAATAACATAACCGTACTACAGTATTACTCGAAAAGACAGAATATGAATAAATAAATAAAAATAATGAATATATAATAAAGATGAGGACAGCTCCCTAAAACTTGGAGGCATGTTTAAATGTTGGAAATAGACTTCAGGAAATTAAGCTTTTATTTTACATGCAAAATCCATTCATTTCCGGTTTACATTGGGCCAATAGTAGGTAGCTTGACGCATCAAAAACGTCAGCAAGAACGTGGGGATGCGCAGCGCTATCGGGGAGCTGATTGGTCATGTCTGAAACTGGTCCGTCCAATATTATCTTCCCCAGTGTAGGTGCGTGATAAGTAAAGTGCAACGTGCGAAATTGTAACAAAAAAAGTGAAGAAATAAGCTGCAAAAGCCTCGCCGTACGCGAATAGTATGACTTTTGTTGAGTAGAGTTAAGTAATAGCCTTGCCATGGGAACAGAGGAGGGCCGTAAAGCTGATTCGGCGAAGAGTTTCTATCCGAGTGAAGAGGAAATTGAGAGGTGGATGTCCAACGCCTTTGACATGGTGAGTCAGTCGTTCACTTAACGTCTGTGTGTTTTATATATAATTATAAAGTATGCATTTAATGTAGGCGGAGACAGAAATGTCCTGCCACTTATTAATTTGATTCATTTGCTCCGGAGGGCCGCAGCAGGCTTTAACTATCGGGTTTGGTATATTATTGAACTTTTACTGTAGCTTTTCTTAATTTGTCGCCCAACAAGTCTAAAAATGCGTCACAAATATATGCAGAAACGATCACGTTACATGACTTGCAGATAATAGATAAGCATTCAATTATTAATGGAAAAATTCCAAATATTTGCTGGTTCAAGCCTTTACTAAGTAAATGACACATTATTATTATGTGCAATAAACGTTGCAACAGTGCAAAACATAATGTGTGCAAAAAACACACAAAAAGGACAGAAAATTGATGTTAATAACATGAAAACAAGCAAGCAAATAAACAAAAGTAGTGAATGAAAAAAGGTTATTAACCCTTGTGTTGTCTTCCAGTCAACCTTGAAAAAAATTAATTTATTAATTAAATTTTTTGACGCCTTTTTTTCACAGTTTGTTTTTGCCTTTTCCAACATTTTAAATTGTACATTTTTTCTTCTACACATTTTCAGCGCTTATTTCTACGTCCCATATTTACTGATGTGAAACAAAAATTTGAAAACGGGTCAATTTGACCCAAAGTCAACAGAATAATTGATAATAATAATTAGTTGCAGCCCTAATCTACTACATATTCATAGATGTGTCGGCGCATGAGGGTGCATTATGTCGGCAGGATAATTTAAAAGGCAACGCCTGCCCTATTTCTGATACCGTGGCGGGCCACCACTACAAAATCAACATAGAGGAAACACTGTGCTGCACGTTGACATGCTTTTGATTGTTCTCCTGCAGGCCAAAGACGCTCTGGAGAACGGAGAGGTGCCGGTCGGATGTCTGATGGTCTACGACGACCAAGTCGTGGGCAAGGGGCGGAACGAAGTCAACGAGACCAAAAATGTAGGGAATAAAAAAATGGAAGCGTGTCCTTGTCTTCGGTTGGTTTCCTGTTCTAATGGCGTGAGATTCATCTGTCCGTTTACTAAACATGCAGAACAGCGCAGAATAACATCGAATAACATTTCTGCTGTTTGTTGGTTCGTCATTTTAGGCAAAACGCAAGCCGGTAAAGGTGCCAAAAAACCGCCACAATAACTTCATATTTGGCTACCAATTTCTACATAGTAGACATTTTATCCAGCAAATACATTCATTGTTAAAACCTAAAGAAAAATGTATTGGCATTATCTTCATCCAGCTCAAAGAGAACATAAAACCTAAACTATGCATATCATATGTTCCTCTGTGTTCGATTTTGTGTGCATGTGTGTGTGTGTGTGTGTGTGTGTGTATGTATGTATGTGTGTATTAGGCTACTCGCCACGCTGAGATGGTGGCCCTGGATCAGCTCCGGGACTGGTGTCGCCGCGGCAACCTGGATGCGAGCAGCGTGTGCGAGCGAACGGCCCTGTACGTCACCGTGGAGCCATGCATCATGTGTGCTGCAGCCCTGCGCCTGCTCAGTATCCTCCTCCAACCTGTGTGTGTGTGTGTGTGTGTGTGTGTGTGTGTGTGTGTGTGTGTGTGTGTGTGTGTGTGTCTGTTAGCTGTTGTTCCTTCACCAGCTGTCAGACATCCCGGTGGTGGTGTACGGATGCAGGAACGAGCGGTTTGGAGGCTGCGGCTCCGTTCTGGACGTTTCCTCTGCAGACTTACCTCAGACCGGGACCACGTTTAAGGTGTGTGTGTGTGTGTGTGTGTGTGTGTGTGTGTGTGTGTGTGTGTGTGTGTGTGTGTGTGTGTGTTGTGTGTGTTTTTGATTTGTGTTTTTCGTTGATGTCTGTGGAAAACCTTCACAGAAGAGTGGAGGCCGGTTAAAGCAGCAGATGTTCAACTATCACATTTGGGTGTCTACATAC
This sequence comes from Perca flavescens, assembly GCF_004354835.1. Lineage (NCBI taxonomy): Eukaryota > Metazoa > Chordata > Actinopteri > Perciformes > Percidae > Perca > Perca flavescens. The sequence continues at coordinate 28,755,683 of NC_041348.1, forward strand.
TTTTGGCCTCATTGTGTGTGTGTGTGTGTGTGTGTGTGTGTGTGTGTGTGTGTGTGTGTGTGTGTGTGTGTGTGTGTGTGTGTGTGTGTGTGTGTGTGTGTGTGTGTGTGTGTGTGTGTGTGTGTGTTTAGTGTGTTTCAGGTCACAGAGCAGAAGAAGCTGTCGAGATGCTGAAGACGTTCTACAAACAGGAGAATCCAAACGGTGATCAGAAACTCTGTTGAATCTCTTTTTTAATCATTTGCTATATATTTTTTCTCCTTTCCTCTTTTATCAATTATATCCCGTCTCTCCTCATCTTTTTCCTCCTCTTCTCTTACACTTTATAACGTTTGTTTCTCATCTGTGGCTTTTTTTTACTTGACTGTTACGTGACTTTTCTCTCCTCTTAATCGCACCTCTTTTCATCCTTTCTACTTCATATCTTTACTATTATCTTCTTTTTTTCATTGCATTGCTTATATTTACTGTTCTTTGTTTTCTTTGACTCATTTCCTTCTTTTTTCCCCTATCTCTAACAGTTCTATACTTTGTCTCTTTCAGCCCCAAAACCTAAAACGAGGAAGGAATGACTTTCCTCTGAGTTTCCCGGGAAAAAAAATCAGTTGAATATTAGTTTTTTTATATTGCTTGTATTTACCTGACTACTACAACCTTTTGGTTATTTTTGTAATGTAATAAATGACATTGGAAATAAGTGAATGTGTGTTTCATACAGACTTCCTCAAAACAATAGTTGCTTTTCCAGCAGTGTGCCAGCAGGGAGCGCAGTAAACCAGCTAACTTCTCTCAGCTACACTTTACTTGAAGGTGTCTACATAAGAGTGATATGACACTGTCATGAACGTGTCATAAACATTATAAACGAGTCATAAACGTTATGACATAACGCTTCTGTCAGTAAGTGTCATTCGTTTTTTTTTGTCATGACGGATTAGGGTTAAAGTTAGGGTTAGGGTTCATGTGTCATGACACTGTCATGTGTTCATGACAGTGTCATGTCACCCTTATGTAGATACCTTCAAGTAAAGTGTACCCTTCTCTCTAAGGAAAAGACATTCAAAAAATGTAAACTTCTGTCGAGCGATAAACCTCCAAAACATCTGCTGTTCATGAACTACAACTCTGTGTAATCTTGAACTACAACTCTGTGTAATCTTGAACTACAACTCTGTGTCATCTTGAACTACAACGCTGTGTCATCTTGAACTACACCTCTGTGTCATCTCTAACTACAACTGTGTCATCTTGAACTACAACTGTGTAATCTTGAACTTCAACTGTGTCATCATCTTGAACTACAACTGTGTCATCTTGAACTACAACTCTGTGTCATCTCGAACTACAACTCTGTGTCATCTTGAACTACAACTGTGTCATCTTGAACTACAACTCTGTCATCTTGAACTACAACTCTGTGTCATCTCGAACTACAACTCTGTGTCATCTTGAACTACAACTCTGTCATCTTGAAATACAACTCTGTGTCATCTTGAACTACAACTCTGTGTCATCTTGAACTACAACTCTGTCATCTTGAAATACAACTCTGTGTCATTTTGAACTACAACTCTGTGTCATCTTGAACTACAACTCATCTTGAACTATAACTCTGTCATCTTGAACTATAACTGTCATCTTGAACTACAACTCTGTCATCTTGAACTACAACTCTGTGTCATTTTGAACTATAACTGTCATTTTGAACTATAACTCTGTCATTTTGAACTATAACTCTGTCATTTTGAACTATAACTCTGTCATTTTGAACTATAACTCTGTCATTTTGAACTATAACTCTTTGTCATTTTGAACTACAACTCTGTGTCATTTTGAACTATAACTCTGTCATTTTGAACTATAACTCTGTCATTTTGAACTATAACTCTTTGTCATTTTGAACTACAACTCTGTGTCATTTTGAACTATAACTCTTTGTCATTTTGAACTATAACTCTGTCATTTCGAACTATATCTCTGTGTCATTTTGAACTATAACTCTTTGTTATTTTGAACTATAACTCTGTCATTTCGAACTATAACTCTGTCATCTTGAACTACAACTCTGTGTCATCTTGAACTACAACTGTGTCATTTTGAGCTATAACTCTGTGTCATCTTGTGTAAGTCCGTAATTTCATCACCTCGTAGAAAAGCTTCAATCAAAACAAAGATACGAAAATTATCAACATATGTGTTTAGCATGATGAATGCAACATTGTATTGAATCTCATGCCGTTGAAGCCTTTCGCTTGTCAGCCATATTTAACTGTTGACTGTTCATCACCACGTAGTTCACATGTAAAACACACCACTTCCTGTCTCATTTTTTCTGAGAACGAAACAGACAGCGTCTGTTTTTGTGTGTGTGTGTGTGTGTGTGTAGCAGCGCTTCTCAACAGGAGTGACCTTCACAACTGCTGATATAACCCACACACACGCTGACACAATTCAGACTTTCTGTCCTTTCACTTCCTCTCAGACACACACACACACACACACACATACTGTGGGGAATCAGAGTGTGTGTGTGTGTTCACAGTATCTGCAGCTGGGAGGGTTTGAAATAACTGCATGTGTGTGTAAATGCTTGCCGAGAGAGTGTGTGTGTGTGTGTGCTGAGTGTCGGAGAAAGTGTGCTGAGTGAGTGGGTGGCTACATCTGTGATGTGTGTGTGTGTGTGTGTGTGTGTGTGTGTGTGTGTGTGTGTGTGTGTGTGTGTGTGTGTGAGAGTGTGTGTGTGCGCACGCGTGTGTTTCAGATGTCCTGCTGTTTTTTCCAACAAAGCCAAGAAGACTTTTTTAAACTCTTTATCACTTTGTCTTTTACATGTGGTCTGTCTTTTTTTTCACAGCCTTTTTCTTTTCTGCCTTCCTGCTTTTAGTGGCTGGTAACTTCCTTCCTTCCTTAACCACTTCCTTCCTTCCTGCTTCCTTCCTTCTGTTTTTCTTTCTTTGTTCTGTGCTTCTTCCCTTCCTCCATCTTTTTATCTTTACCTTACCTTTTAATTTCCTTCTTACACATCCTATCGTTGTTTGTGTTACAATTTCCCTCTTTCATTACTTCCCTTTTTTCTTCCTTTCTTTGATCTTTACTTGGTTGATTTTTTTTTTACCCATTTTCTACTTCCTTTGTCTTCCTTTCCTCTTTTCTTTCCATCTTTTAGTGGCTTCTTGCTGTCTTGTGTTTGTATTCTTTTACATCTTAACTCTCTTCTTCCCTTCTTTCCTGCTTATTTCCTGCCTTCCTCCAGTGTTCATTTCTCATCCCCTTTCCTTCCTTCCTTCCTTCCTTCGATTTTTGTTATACATCCCGCACTCCTCCCTTTCTGGATCTGTTATTCCTTCCTTCTTTCTTATTCCCTTCATTCCCTCCTGTTTTATTTCCTTCTTTCATTTCTTCATGTTTTCTTACCTTTTTCTACTTCCCTTTTTACTCTTTGCTTCCCCTCTCCTTCCTTCATCTTATTTCCTTTCCTCCTTCCTGTTTTCTTTCTTACATCAATGGTCATTTTACCTTCTTTGGTTCTTTTGCAATTGCCGATCATTTACATTTTTTCCTTCCTTCCTTCCTTCCTTCTTTCCCTCCTTCCTCCCTCCCTCCCTCCCTCATTCCTTCCTTCCTGATTCTTTCCTTCCTCCCTCCCTCATTCCTTCCTCCCTCCCTCATTCCTTCCTCCCTTCTTTCCTTCCTTCCTTCCTGATTCCTTCCTTCCTCCCTTCCATATCCTTCCTTCCTTCCTCCCTAGCTCCCTCCCTCATTCCTTCCTTCCTTCCTAGCTCCCTTCCTGATTCCTTCCTACCTCCCTCGCTCTCTCCCTCATTCCTTCCTTCCTTCCTGATTCCTTCCACATTCCTTCCTTCCTCCCTCCCTAGCTCCCTCCCTCATTCCTTCCTCCCTTCCTTCCTTCCTTCCTCATTCCTTCCTTCCTTCCTGATTCCTTCCTTCCTCCCTTCCACATTCTTTCCTTCCTCTCCCTAGCTCCCTCCCTCATTCCTTCCTCCCTTTCTATAATGTTTCACCATATCATTTTTTTCTTTTATACTTCCTCTTTTATACTTCCTCTTTTATCTTCCTCTTTACGCAGACATGTAAAACACATGCACATTCATCCTCCTTGCAAAACGTAAGCATGACATCGTCCCGTGTGAAGCAGCTTTCAGTACATCCAGTTCACATAAACACATTGTCTTCTAAGGACGGTTATTAAATCCCAGATTTATCACAAATACAAAACCATTATAAAGTGGTTTTATTCCAACTGACACGCGAGTCCAGCTCCTCTCTGCTCGTTAGCATGGAAATCTATGCTAATGAAGGCAGCGCAGAATCTTCCAGAATCTTTTAATGTGTCACCTCAGAGTGGAGGAGTTGACGTGTTAATGAAGAGACGACACACACACACACACACACACACACACACACACACACACACACACGCACACAGAGCAGTTAGCTGTTAACCGTTGTGTCAAATTCTCCTTTCCAAACTGACAGTAACACACACACACGCAAACATAGTGCGTTTCACTATCTTTGTGGGGACCCGTCAGTAACATAATGCATTCCCTAGCCCCTTACCCTAACCTTAACCATCACAACTAAATGTCTAACCTTAACCCTTAGCCTAACCTTAACCATCACAACTAAATGTCTAACCTTAACCCTTACCCTAACCTTAACCATCACAACTAAATGTCTAACCTTAACCCTTAGCCTAACCTTAACCATCACAACTAAATGTCTAACCTTAACCCTTACCCTAACCTTAACCATCACAACTAAATGTCTAACCTTAACCCTTAGCCTAACCTTAACCATCACAACTAAATGTCTAACCTTAACCCTTACCCTAACCATCACAACTAAATGTCTAACCTTAACCCTTACCCTAACCTTAACCATCACAACTAAATGCCTAACCTTAACCCTTACCCTAACCTTTACCATCACAACTAAATGCCTAACCTTAACCCTTACTCTAACCTCAACCATCACAACTAAATGCCTAACCTTAACCCTTACCCTAACCTTTACCATCACAACTAAATGCCTAACCTTAACCCTTAGCCTAACCTTAACCATCACAACTCGGGGACCCCACAATAAACATACTGGACTCCCTGTCTTTGGACCCCACAAATATAGTTAAACAACAACAACACACACACACACACACACACACACACACACACACTGTCGATCTCCAAAATATCAGCAGTGTAATATGAGATGTCATCTTGTGTAAAGGTGAAGCAACAACACTGCCAGTGTGTAAATGAAGTGTGTGTTTTCTTGTGTTATTTCCGTACCCGACGACCTGAGAGCAGGTTTCTGTTAGAACACTTCCTGTTTCTGTTCAAACAGGAAGTGTTGCGTTGGTGTGTTTTGTGGTTTCACATTTGAACCGTTAGTCTAAAAGGGAAACCAACTGAAATGGTGTCTGGCTCCACCCTTGTGCTCAGCGCTGGGGGAGGAATCAAACACTCAGCAGTGCCTAGTGACTCACTATAGAGGGTCTTTTTCTTGTCACACCCTTTCTACTTTACCCTTTTCTTCCATCTTTTTATCTTCCTCCTCCTTTCTTTTCTTTCAGTAGTTTATCGTATCGGTTTCTTTTTCTTTGACAATTTCCCTCTTTGATTACTTCCTTCCTTACTTCCTTGCTTTTTTCTTCCCTCCTTTAATCTTTACTTTATTTCTTCAATGGTCGGTATGATTTTCACCCATCTCCTACTTCCGGTCTTGCTTCCTTTCCTCTTTTCTTTCCATCTTTTACATCGTCCCTCTCTCCTTTTTCTGTTCCTGCTTATGTCCTGCCTCCCCCGGTGATCATTTCTTATCCCCTTTCCTTCATTCCTTCATTCCTTCATTTCTGTTTTTCTTTCACACCCAAATCTTGCTTCGTAGTACAGGCCTCTGGACAACTACCTCCATTTTGTGCTACATTCTGCTTTATTTACTCCCAGTGTGTCCGCTCCTGTAACACGGTCCCACTATGTGTGTGTGTGTGTGTGTGTGTGTTCATTTCATGTATCTAATTGTGCTATGAGTTTGGGTTTCCATGGTGACAGAGAGCTGGAAAAAGCAGTCAAGAGGATTGGCTACATTTTAAAAAGACATTTCTCTCCCTGCTCACCGCTTCACTCTGTGTGTGTGTGTGTGTGTGTGTGTGTGTGTGTGTGTGTGTATGTGTGTGTATGTGTCTATATATATATATATATATATATATATATATGTGTGTGTGTGTGTGTGTGTTTATATGTGTGTCTATATATATATATATATACATATATATATATATGTATATATATACGTATATGTGTGTGTGTGTGTGTGTGTTTATATGTGTATATGATGCGTGTGTGCGTGTATATGTGTGTATACGTGTTTGTGTCTACATGTGCGTGTGTGTGTGTGTGTGTGTGTGTGTGTGTGTGTAATCCATCCAGTAATGAAACTAAAGCCAATCATTAACTCATCAGATCATTTGGTGATTATCGGTTTCCGCTTGTCACTGAGACACACACACGTTAGCTTTATCTCCTGCGGTGTTTATACCTCGACACCGGGATACATTCGGACATGATCCTTTTTTTCACGGTTTCAATGTTGGTCGCTTTTTTCTGACATTTCTTTTTTCTTTTTTTGCAGTTTTTGTCACCTTTTCAGATTTTTTTTTTTTTTTTGGGGGTATTTTTCCGACGTTCTTGTCGCCTTTTCCGACATTTGTCGCGTTAAATAATAAGACATTTTATTTGTAGAGACTGAAAAAACAATCCCAAAAGTGCTACAGGAGATTAAAAACAGGGTTTTACTCTGGGTTTTTTTGGTTTTCGTTAGTCAAAGTTTTTTATTTTTTTACACTCCGTAACGGATGGGATTTGTAATGTAGTGAAATACAACACCTCACTCAAAACGTAATCAAGTACATTTTAAAACTACTTGAAAAATATTAAATACACAACAAACAGGGAAACACACGAACATTTGAGCTAGGGGAAAATAAACATTGCCGAGAACATAAAAAAAACCTTTGATAACGTCTCCTTAATGATATTAAGAGGATGTTAAGCTGGGGAACAGGAAATGCAGCTTTATTGATTTTTGTACCAACATGTAGTGTGTAGTGTGACTCACAAGATGAATAATAATAACGCTGCTTAACACATTATTAACGTTCAGTTGTTTTGTAGTAGCTGATGAAGGAATTCATTCACTTTGATAAGAAGTTCATTCCAGAAAAGCAGATTACAAATACTGATAGTGTGTGTGTGTGTGTGTGTGTGTGTGTGTGTGTGTGTGTGTGTGTGTAGTATGTTGGTGTTTGAGTGTTTTGTCCACATAAAGCCAGATGGTTGCTTAGTTTTTGCCACTGGAAAACACACACACAGAAAGTGTGGACTTCATTGGTCACCTTTTCCTCTAGATTTACATGGAACGGATGGTTTTCTACGTTATTGGGTATAGTTCAAAAGGGTAAATGGTCTCTTCCACTTCCGCCAGAGGTCGCTTGTTTGTCGGTTCTTGTGCTGTCCTGGGTGGGGCGGGGGTGGGGGTGGGGGTGGGGGCGCGACTCGTCCTCTTCTGTCCGACTCCTGCGCCCCCCCACCCACCCCCCACGGTTTAGAGGAGATCACTCGCCTTTGAACTTTTCTGAAACAAAGAGGAAAGAGAGGAGGGTGAACTTTGTGGAGTCAGCAGACGGTCAGAAGGGAGGTGTGTGTGTGTGTGTGTGTGTGTGTGTGTGTGTGTGTGTGTGTGTGTGTGTGTGTGTTCATTTCATGTATCTAATTGTGCTATGAGTTTGGGTTTCCATGGTGACAGAGAGCTGGAAAAAGCAGTCAAGAGGATTGGCTACATTTTAAAAAGGCATTTCTCTCCCTGCTCACCGCTTCACTGTGTGTGTGTGTGTGTGTGTGTGTGTGTGTGTGTGTGTGTGTGTGTGTGTGTGTGTGTGTGTGTGTGTGTGTGTGTGTGTGTGGTGTGTGTGTGTGTGTGGGTCTGTGTGTGTGTGGGTGTGTGTGTGCGTTTTATCTTAAGTTGAGTCAAACTAGAGAAAAGCAGATTTTCTCTCTCTGGTGGGTCAGATGGATGGGTGTGTGTGTATGTGTGTGTGTATGCGCGTGTGCGCGTGTGTGTGTGTGTGTGTGTGTGTGTGTGTGTGTGTGTGTGTGTGTGTGTGTGTGTGTGTGTGTGTGTGGGAAAGAGGGAGGCGACTGGTCGGCAGAGGCCTTGTCCGTTTCTGCTTTTTAATACTTTTCAGACTGACCGACCAATCTAAGAAAAGTTCACGTTGAACTTCTCAGCGAGATTTCGGCTTCCTTTCTACAGTCCGCAAGCAAAGATGTGACTTCAGAAATTTTGTTTAGCGGACATCCTAAATTTCGTGCACATCGCTTCGAAATCTGCCCTCCGCCATCCATTTCAGATTTTATTTTTTTTTTTGCCATTGTCTGAGCTATTGGGCAGTTTTAGTAGCTTTTAGGTTAACGTGCTTTCAACGGGACACATTTACCGCCGCCACGGTGGTAATGCTTTCGGTTCGGTTTGGGGGTTGGTTCGTCTGTCTGTAAAAAACTACAGGCCTGATTTTCGTGAAACTTGGTGGAAGGGTGTAGCATGGGACATGGAAAAACCCATTACATTTTGGAGCGGATCCGAATCCCGGGGTGCATGGGTAAATGAACGTATACTTTCGTTGACGTAGAGAGATAGGGCGCGGACTCACCGAGTGTCCTTCTACTGTAGTTGTATCATAACTTAATTTAAGTGGTATAACAAGGTTTATATATTATATGGGTGACATTTTGATGGATGGAAAACAAGGATTTTAAACTGCTTTCACTCAGAGTTTCCATGTCAGGTCTCACATTTCTTCTCACTTGCTCTCGTATCGCTTAAAAATGACGTATTCTGCTCTTTAATGGACAGGACGGCTCAGATACGAAAGGGGGGAGGGAAGGGGAAGACGTGCAGGAAACGGTCACAGGTCGGACTTGAAAGCCCCTGGACCCTCTGCGTCGAGGAATAAACCTCTAGATTTGTGCGCCTGCTCTACCAAGTGAGCTAACCGCCCACAGTTCGACAGCATTTTAATTTAAATTCAGTTTTAAATTAGTTTGCTTCAGCCTTGTACATAAGGTCAGCTGCAGAGAGATACTGTAACACAAGTCTTAAAAAAAAACAAACATACAAAACATAACAATAATGTGCAATGCCTGATGTGCAATATTCTTATACTATGTGTATATATATACACTATGTGTGTATGTGTGTGTGTGTATATATATACACTCACCTAAAGGATTATTAGGAACACCTGTAAGATTCCTCGTTAATGCAATTATCTAATCAACCAATCACATGGCAGCTGCTTCAATGCATTTAGGGGTGTGGGTGTATTGTGTGAGGTTTATTAGATGTTCATTGAAGCATGGGATGAGATAATGTATGATTATGTTTCTACGTAGATGAACTGTATGTTTATTGTGCGTTTATGCGCGCTGTGTCGCCATTTCGTTTCTCTCGAATGCCCAAGATGAATTTTCACTGACCCAGTGTGTGTCGTGGTCTACCTGTCTACCTGACCCAGTGTGTGTCATGGTCTACCTGACCCAGTGTGTGTCGTGGTCTACCTGTCTACCTGACCCAGTGTGTGTCGTGGTCTACCTGTCTACCTGACCCAGTGTGTGTCGTGGTCTACCTGTCTACCTGACCCAGTGTGTGTCGTGGTCTACCTGTCTACCTGACCCAGTGGGTGTTGTTGTCTACCTGTCTACCTGACCCAGTGTGGGTCATGGTCTACCTGTCTACCTGACCCAGTGGGTGTCGTGGTCTACCGGTCTACCTGACCCAGTGTGTGTTGTTGTCTACCTGTCTACCTGACCCAGTGTGTGTCGTGGTCTACCTGTCTACCTGACCCAGTGTGTGTTGTTGTCTACCTGTCTACCTGACCCAGTGTGTGTCGTGGTCTACCTGTCTACCTGACCCAGTGGGTGTTGTTGTCTACCTGTCTACCTGACCCAGTGTGGGTCATGGTCTACCTGTCTACCTGACCCAGTGTGTGTCATGGTCTACCTGACCCAGTGTGTGTCGTGGTCTACCTGTCTACCTGACCCAGTGTGTGTCGTGGTCTACCTGTCTACCTGACCCAGTGGGTGTCGTGGTCTACCTGTCTACCTGACCCAGTGGGTGTCGTGGTCTACCTGTCTACCTGACCCAGTGGGTGTCGTGGTCTACTTGTCTACCTGACCCAGTGTGTGTCGTGGTCTACCTGTCTACCTGACCCAGTGTGTGTCCTGGTCTACCTGTCTACCTGACCAAGTGTGTGTCGTTGTCTACCTGTCTACCTGACCCGGTGTGTGTCGTGGTCTACCTGTCTACCTGACCCAGTGTGTGTTGTGGTCTTCCTGTCTACCTGTCTACCTGACCCAGTGTGTGTCGTGGTCTACCTGTCTACCTTACCCAGTGTGTGTCGTGGTCTACCTGTCTACCTGACCCGGTGGGTGTTGTGGTCTACCTGTCTAACTGACCCGGTGGGTGTCGTGGGCTACCCGTTTACCTGACCCAGTGGGTGTCGTGGTCTACCTGTCTACCTGACCCAGTGTGTGTCGTGGTCTTCCTGTCTACCTGTCTACCTGACCCAGTGTGTGTTGTGGTCTACCTGTCTACCTGACCCAGTGGGTGTCGTGGTCTACCTGTCTACCTGACCCGGTGGGTGTCGTGGTCTACCTGTCTACCTGACCCAGTGGGTGTCGTGGTCTACCTGTCTACCTGACCCGGTGGGTGTCGTGGTCTACCTGACCCAGTGGGTGTCGTGGTCTACCTGTCTACCTGACCCAGTGGGTGTCGTGGTCTACCTGTCTACCTGACCCGGTGGGTGTCGTGGGTCACCTGACCCAGTGGGTGTCGTGGTCTACCTGTCTACCTGACCCAGTGGGTGTCGTGGTCTACCTGTCTACCTGACCCGGTGGGTGTCGTGGTCTACCTGTCTACCTGACCCAGTGGGTGTCGTGGTCTACCGGTCTACCTGACCCAGTGGGTGTCGTGGTCTACCGGTCTACCTGACCCAGTGGGTGTCGTGGTCTACCGGTCTACCTGACCCGGTGGGTGTCGTGGTCTACCTGTGTGCGGCTGGTCCCAGATGTAGCTGTTGAGGATTTCTCCGAGGGTGTAGAAAACACAAATCACCGCCGTCATGGCGCTGAAGAAGGCGACCCGAGCCAGCGGAGTGATGCGCTCCAGCACCGGGTACACCCACACGCCCGTCACCTGGTGCACCCAACAGGTCCTGGGTGGGGTGGGGGACACAGGGGAGTTAACATGCATTGAGGGCACATTTTATACACACAAAGTGGACTGTAACCTGACTCTCCGTTTGAGAACTTTTGGGAAGGGGTGAAAATCCTGGTTAGCTGATTGGATTAACCATCTGTCTAGCACCTATGTTGGTGATAGACGGGCTAAATCAACCAATCAGATCAACGAAGCGTATGAAAATACGGGTTTCCAACCCGGCTCGGACGTGTTTGTGTATGTGGTGTTCACGGAGCGTTGGAAACAGGAGAACAGTTTTTTTTTTTTTTTTTTTTTTGGTACCAGAGGATGTATCCCACGCCGAAGCAGCACACGGCCGCCAGACCGCACGATCTGCCGGGGTACCGATGGCGGGTGGTCCGCATCTCGATGATGATGAAGGGAAGAACAGTGGTGTGCTGAGAGAGAGAGAGAGAGAGAGAGAGAGAGAGAGAGAGAGAGAGAGACGGACATTAGGATAGAGAATAAATACGATGCTACAATTTGTGTTAAGTGAGCCTAGAAACTTTCGAACGAATAGGAAAAGTGACAAACAAAAACTTTGAACTTTTTGGATGGATCTCTGGGAACTTTGTCTGTTCTCTTTGAATAATTCATTCATGTCTATATACAGCGTCTGTGCATGTGTGTGTGTGTGTGTGTGTGTGTGTAGATACCTGTGTAATCCACCTAAACACACAAACACATTTAATGGAGGGCATGGCATGTGCTGCTATTTTCCGGTGAAGCTGTTTCTCCAAAAAAAAAAAAAAAAAAAAAAGCACACACACACGAGAATTGGGTTCAAATAGGTGTGGCTGCGGTAAACAGACACACACCAAAACTGGGAATAACACACACACACACACACACACACACACACACACACCTCCCTGCATAATTGATACAGCTGTCTTGTTTGGTTTCCAAACTTAAAATTAAAATCAATCAATCAAAATCAAGTGTTTAATGTGTACCCTTGTCTGCCTTCACTTGAAGTACGCTCTTTGTCCACCAGGGGGCACTCAGACACAAAAGACACACGCACACACTCTCACTCTCTCATACACACACACACACACACACACACACACACACACACACACACACACACACACACACACACACACACACAGGCGTAATTGTCTCAGCAGAGTTGAGACCTCCTACTTCATTTGCACTCTCGCACAGCTGTAGATCAGTGTGTGTGTGTGTGTGTGTGTGTGTGTGTGAGTATTCAACCTGGGCGAAGTCAGACCGCTGAGCTCTTTTGTCTCCAGCCGTCGGCCTCGTTACGTTTAGCGGTGAGAAAAACGACGACTGGGATTCTTCTTCCATCTGTTAATCGTTCCCACACTGACTCAACCCCCTTAGGTCTAGTTTGAACTGGAGAACATGCCTTTACCCACATGTCAATTTCATCATTTTTAATTTGCATGCACTAGACCAGTTTGTTATCTCGCAATTTTAAGAAATCCTTTAAAGCTGGATTTCATTGTGACACAAGGGGTTGGAGAGCGATGTAGCGTTCGTGATCTGGTCATATTTCCTGCAGTAACTGTCTTTGCATTCTTTCATTCACTCTGTGACAACGGGACGGAAAGTATTGCCGTGAAATTGCATCATTTACATTGTCTTCCGAAACAAATGAGACAATTACTGAATTTCTTTTATCTTCACTCGCAACAATCAAAAAAAAACAAAAAAACATTGTAGGAGAAAACAGAAGCATAGCGAACTGACCAATCGCAGCCTTTTTCGGTCTCCTTTTGTGAATCCACCCAGAGCCCGTCTACGGAAAGCCGTTCCACTCCCTATCCAGCCCCATTGTACCGAATTTGGTTGCAGTTCCACCAGAGTTCCACTGGGGGTGATCGCGGGCCAGTGCAAAATGAATGGGAGTCTATGGAGCTAGACGGCTAAATTTGGCTCTTTCGCCTGATTGCCGTTGACAAATCTCAGATTTGATTATAGTTTTTGCAAGTTCGACACGGATTATAGGTCGAACGTTGAATGAACGAGTACTTATGTCCTTTTGATTTCTTACAGGTTGAGTCGTTGTTGCCCATGACACGCTAGCATTCTGCTAATGAATGCTGATTGGTCAGTGAAGGACTGATTACGACCAGAGATGTTGCTCGCTGGCATCCGAAGCAGAACCAGAATGTCAGAGTGAATATTTCGGCGTGGTCTTTAAAACATTAGCAAACCAAAACTCTTCCTAGCACGTGTATTGACAGGGAGACTCTAACCTGTCAGCTGTGTTGTCGGTGCCTCGAGAGAGAGAGAAAAGGAAGTGACTCAGAGCTCGCCGTACGATGTGTATGACGTCATTGACATTTTAAAAGAACAGAAAAGCTCCTTTAAAAAAATCTAACACCCAGCAGTGTGTATTTTCTTAGCCTCCCCTTTCGAATGCAACATTCAAAGTACTAGACAAAAAAAATGATATCCTGAGAAAAGTGGATTTTGAGGCGTATAGCTCCATAGACCTCCATTCATTCTGCACTCGCCTGTGAGCGCCCTCATGTGGAACCAGAGTGGAACTGCAACCAGTTCAGAAGCAGGAAGTATCGAGAGAGTGTCGGACAGTCTGGCGAGGTCAGTGACTCGAGTCTGTTCGGTGTGTTCCGTGCCGTCGTCAGTCCGAGGGGCCATCGGCCTGCATTTTGGCCCATTTGACATGTTGAATCGGAAGGCAGGCACTGCCGACAGTCGGATTCAAATGACCCACCTGATTGGTGGAGAGCTAACCCGGAAACGGAGGAGCGGGATGAGCGTGACTAGAGTCTCTCAAAATCTGATGAAAATCTTTTAAACTGACCTTTGTTGAGCTGAAATGAAGACAGATTCAGCAACTGCACGGCCTATTTCTCGCTTCAAATGTTCTCAGAAACACGTTTCAGTGAACTATTTTAGGACAATATGAGATCGGATTCTGAACGAGCCGCCATGACAGTCTGGCTTTGGATTTCCGGAGAAACCAGACACATGTGACGCGTTTATCATTTTTGGGCAATAAGATACAACAATACAGATAAGCGCCGCCTGCTGTCATGGAGACCTATTACGTCTCGTTGCTTTGATGCGTTCCGAGGCACTTTTTTGACCAACTCGGGAAGATCAGTCCGACTGCCTTTTCTGCCGAGGGCCGGCCGTCTGGTCGGACTGTCTGGGCCAAGGCTTGGACAAGCAGCTACTCTGGCCGCAATGCCTTTTTTCAAGCTTGGATTGAAATGTCTAGCATGTCAACACAAACTTTAAACCGCTTCAAGTCGACCTAAGTAAGTCCAATCAATTCAATTTTACCGCAGGCAGACTCCAATCAAGCTCTAGACACGTCTCAATGATAATTGAAGCCAACGGGACACACCTCATAACAGTTTAAAGTGCCTCAGCAAAGGGTCAGAATACTTAACCATGTTTCTCTTTGTCATTATGGGCCGCAGAGTGGTTGAGTGATTGGTGGGCAAAAATGACAATTTAATCTACGGGTCCGAATCATTTCTGATGCCACCGTATATAATTCCCACTGGCGTTAAAGCATTTCTTTATTGTAAGCGACGCTGGGCAACTCCTCTATAAACTATGGGGAAACCTGGCTATGTGAAGCTGAAAATATACCTACTTAAGAGATTAAAAAAGTATTTTTGCGTTTCATTTTTCGTTTCAGGCCCCGTTTACACGTGCACGGTTATTTTGAAAAACTCAATCAATCAATCAAAATGTATTTGTATAGCGCTTTACAACAACCAGCAGGTATCCAAAGTGCTTCACATCTGGAACTAAGAATAGAACAACATATCTTGCAATAAGAAGAATGAAACGTAAAAAAACGTAAAATCATAAAAGGTTACACAGAATCAGGAAGAGGAAATTGTCACTCCACTACTGCGTATTAAAAGCCATTCTAAACAGGTAGGTTTTGAGTTTAGACCTGAAAAGAGCGACATCTGTAATTGTGCGAAAAACTGAGACGTTTCCCTTCATTTGTGCCCTTCGTTGACACGCAAACGGAGAATTCACCTCTGAAAACAATTCTTTCTAAAAACTCCGGCCAGAGTGGAGATTTTTGAAATCTTCGTTTGCACGTTTTTTGAACATAAACTGAGACAAATGGAGGTTTAGGCAGCCGAGGAAGTGAGGAAGAGAAGAGAGAGGAAGTGATTGTTGCCGTTTTCGGGATTCTGATTGGCTAACGTGGGCTTGAGCTTCTCGTTACACCGCCACCTACAGGTTTGGCGTGCTGCTTGACAGCATATATAAACGGGTACATGTAAACAAACACTTTTCTGAAAACTGACAGCTGTGCACAATGTTATTTTTTTTAAACGTAGAGGTTGAAATGTCCGTTTATGAAAATAGCTGGCCACGTGCAAACATGTATATATGTATGTATGTATATATATTATCTTGCCATCACTGTCACCATGTTTGAAGACAATCTGTGAGAGTTTTCCCAATTCTCAGAAATTCTAATTTTATTTACCAGGAAAATTACCGGTGTGTGTATTTGACACAGCAGGGTGCTTTGTATACTGTACAGCCAAAGGGGAAGGTCACTGTGTCACAACCTTACTTTGACCAATCGGCTTCTCGGGTTTCCCCCCTCAGAGGATTTTGAAAAGAGGTCAGACTAAAGACGCCAAGTACCGCGTGTGCAAACTAACAAGAGTAACAACATCTCTGAGGAAGGACAGAATAGCTCTGTCTCTCGCTCTCTCTCCTGGGGTCTAAAATTCTAGGTTTCCCTCCCATCATTATAACACACAGACACACACACACCCTGACGCTGCACTTTTACCCAGCGTGCCTCAGTGGAATTCCAGTCTCTTGGTCGTGTTTAAGTTTAGTCTGTCGAAAGGACTCGCTGCTCGTAAATAATACTCCCTTTATACTTGCTGTCCCTCTCTCTATTTCTGTTTCTAGGTCTCTCTAT